>NC_083616.1:0-235000 GCF_963584025.1 Labrus mixtus | reverse complement strand
ATAAACAATTTACATTTACTATATCTATGCTCTATATTTAGGCGTGTGATGACATACAATACAACATAAATGCTTGTGTGATATTAATTATCTTGGAATTTCAAAAAAGGCGGAAACATGGATACAGTTTACTATTACCTGCAGTCATTACTGCAACTTACAATGTACCCACTCAATTTGCTCTTTAAATGATAACTCATCCTGCTGCATGCATGGTTGGAATACTTAATAGATTGTAAAATGATTGTGAGCAGCATGAAATCAAACATTTTTCAGAAAAGATCCCAAAGCCTTGCTAAGATGTTTAATCTTAATCTTTAATGTTTAATGTGAGATGGCTGGCTGGTCCCGTTTCAGTCTCCGACAATTTTTCCCTTCCTGGGCTACCAGAGAGGTCCACGGGCCAGATTAGATGCCTTAACAACTTGGTCGGGGTATGCAGCTGGGATGGAGATTGTACGTCGGTTCAACCGTCGTCTCAGAAGCTCCAAGAAAAAAAAAAATATTAAAGAGTCTTTTGAGACGTCGATTTCCAATTCAGATTAACCGGATGGCCATCTCGATGAATCCAAACTAAGGAATTGGCGTTCAAAATTGAAGAGCAAAGACTTTAGAGAAGAAAGTTCAAAAACCTTGCTAGAGCCAGAAAGAATTGATGTTTCTGACACAATGTCCGAAGAGAAGCGAGCAAGAGCTGAAGCTCTAAACTTTGACAAACTAACAACCAAAAAACAACTGGAGATCTGAGCTGAGTCTGAACTCTTATCAGCTGCAAGAGAGGGGGCTGCCCACGGGTGACTCCCATTCTGACTGGAGGACAATTGTTTAAACTAAACCGAGTTTACTCAATAAGATTAAGAATAAGAATCTAAACATATATACGTCACCATACATTCATTTGATATTATTTCTATCAGATCCACGTTGATGTAGGTTCACGTCATATATTTAGACAAACATTTCTATCAGATTCATGTTGAGATGAAAATCACACCATCTGGGAACATCCTCAGTTAATCCCAGCCTGTAGGTGAACAAAACCATGTTATACAGTCAGCATTCTTAATAAGACATATTAATAAAGTAGGAAAAGAAGTTGGTGTCTTTAAATAACACCTTCTATAGCTAATATCAAAGAGTATGCTTTATAACACGTCTAAATATATAATTATGAAGGTTACGTATTCATGGATATTCTAACACTAGATGGCAATAGTGCTCCACGTCAAATTCCTATTAAACATAATATAACTCTTATTCCTGTTCTGAAGATCAGATTTTGAGTTTAAAAAGATGATTATAATACATTCAATGTGACAATTACAAATATCTAGATGAAGAAAGACATAAATGTTCATTTGATGCAGAATTGAAAGCTGTGGTTTAATTCAGTTCTTCAGCAGTCCTTCAACAGATGGTCAATTTTACGACTTTGCAGAGACTGGTTTCGGTCACAGTTCATGTCTTTGGGGTCAATTCGTAGATAGCAGAGTGTTCTGTTTCCGCTCGGTTGTTTATTCAAGGTGTTGTAAAAGTTCATAATATCCTGTCTTCCAGAGCCTGTCTGAGAGGGAGACTTAAATAATTGATCAGTTCCTTTGTTTCTTGGTAAAAAGTAACCAACATGTTAATCCACAGTCCTGAGTCCTGCAGGAAGAGAGGTGGTAAAACGTGGCTACTAATATCGGCTACACCCACAAATGTGATTCTTCCTCTGCATCAGGCCCATGATCCACAGCCGTGTCTGATTGTTTGGCTGTGCTTTGATTGATGCGTATCAGGCATTTTCGTTGTTTTTTAAGTTTACATATGGGTGGAAATCACGCAGTGATAAACACAGTTGTTAACCATGTACCACCAATAGCGACTGTCAATTTTACACTAGACAGCAGGATTATTAGGAAATTACATTTCCACCCGGGGCTCTGAGACCCCTGACTACTCCATGTGCACCTCACTTGCGCCCCCTGTATGTGGCACATCACAGCAGTCACACCAGAGACGGAGCAGAAAAGTGTTATGTGACCACAGAATGGACACGTAAAGTGTGCTCTCTTTGAGATTTCCTCGTCTGTCAGCGCTGTGTGTGTATGTGGAGCTCATGCTGTGCTTACGCGAGTCTAAAGTGCAAAGTGAATACAAAGACTGAGACATCAATATTATGCTGTTGTGGAATCAATAAGAATGTAAGACGACGTGACAATGGCTGAGTTTAGTAATGGCACTGTTGCACACAAAAAAGCAGTCTGAAAATGACTTTAGATTGAAGGCGTAATGTCACACCGGCGTAAATATCGCGGCTTGAAATGGCAGTCTGAAGAGGGTCTATAATACGACACTAACAATTTGTATTATCCATCCAAAATTATATTCAGGCCTAATTATATTTTTCTTTGTTAATATTTTTTATTGGGGATAACAAAAAAGAATATGAGCACAGTACAAAGTTACAAGTGTAACCCCCCCCCCCCCACACACACACACATTTTTTTTTACAGAACAGGAGCAATAAACAATGCCTCTGTATTGAAAGGAAATAATACAAGACCTTAAAGGCTTAATATGTGATTTTTCACACTTAAATATAATATAAATCAAGTATATCCTCTGAAAATAACTCTGTGAGTCATGACTGTCTACAATGGGTGTAACACCCGAGTCCCACTGTCTGTGATGTTTTCAGAGTTTTCAGAGTCCTATCTTCAGTTTGTTTACATCGTCAGGACAGCGGGCCGGCTCCTCCCCTCGTGTATAAAAGTTGTTTAATTGAGGGACTAGAGAAAAGAAGAATAACATACTGTACTCACTGCTTAACTGTGTTTCTAGATCACGCTCATTTCAGGTAAATTTACATGCAGTGTGAAGATACGAGCATAATAAAGATCACTAGCACCATGCTAACACAACAATGCAGCGCAAGTTGTTTTGGTTTCATGCTGGTGCTCAAGGGCGACATCTGCTGGATCAAAAAATCACATATAAAGCCTTTAAAAAGAAAAATGTACAAGTAAACAAAAACAAACAAACAAAAGGTAAGTAAATATCAAATAGTGAAACCAGATAAATCACTTTGAAAAAAAAAATCATAATAAAGAGATTTATATCAGAAAAATAAAATTCAGGCCTAATTGAATCTTATATATAATAATATTAAGCACAAGAGAAACATTGTGTACATCCCCTACTGAAACTAAAACCTTAAACATAATCACAACATATTCTAAACCTTGATCATTCCTCTACTGACACGTATCGTGGATTATACCAGAAATGTACAACAACTTTTTCTGACAGGACGTGAAGGCAACACGAGGCCTGTATTAGCTTTAACTACTTCCTGTAAAGCGAGCGCAGTCAGCTGTCACAGTGTGAAAGGCGAGGAGAGGGATCGCAGCTGGGGCTATAATGTCTGATCTAAACACCAAGTTCAGCGGTTACACAATGACTCAACTCAACGAATTCTTGGAGGACGACGAGAAACTCACCAAGATGGTTCAGGAGATGGACGAGGTATGTCGAGCTCCTTAGTTTGTAGTCCAGCGCTAGCAACCGACTCTCTTTTCTCGGTCACTGTTTTCCCCTCGACCCTTTGTTGTGCTTTCCCAGCACAGAGCCTCTTACATTCACGGAAATGGCTGCCTCGTTCCTCGTTAAAGACTTCTCCATGAAGACACTTTTGTCTGTGTGTTGTCAACCAAAGTTTATTGTTCCGAAACGTGAAACGGGCTACTAATCGTCATTCAAGGGTCGAGCATGGACAAGCATTGTCTCAAGTTTGAACACACCGGGATCCCGAGTTTGCGACATTATTACAAATAAACTGTCCAGACATCGACAGCTTCTCCATTCAGCTCTTATTTAAAGAACAAAAACGCTTAATGGCCGCACCGATACTGCTGAGTCATTTTTCAGAAAACAGCCTATTGGATTAAAAAATGGCACTAGCGCCGACACTGTTTTCAGACAGGTCGTCCTGCCAATCTGCATTAAAAAGTCTGCCATTTTCTGGCAAAGAGGTCAAGCCAAAGAAAACAGTCTCTCAAACACTTAACCTTTCTGAGTGTAGCCCACAACCAGGACCAGGAGTGTACTTATGACGTCATGGACATGTTGGGCATCGCCTGCTTTACAGCAATGTGGATTCAGCAGATTGTTTACATTCAGGTGAGGTCTGATGCTACATGAAGGATGGATGAGAAGTAGTTGGCAAGTTGACACTTTAACCATTAATCTCCACACCGGCCATAGCTTTACTTCCGGTCTGATAAGCAGCTGACAGGCTTATGTTTTTATACATCTATTACTGGCCTTATTCCCATGAAAGGGGTTTTGAAACACAGATGGACATTTGCCAATTGAAGTGGGAGTGCTGAAAGACTAGACAGTTTTTTTCAGATTATTTCTGCAGCTCTGTCCCTCTCTGTTAAATGTTTTCATTCTCATTAGACCCTCTTCACATCAAGTGTTTGGAGAATTTTCCCAACGCGCTGATGTTGATAGATTTTAGTAGTGAGTCCTCGAGACCAACCATAGGGTCGATATTTTGAGCATCAAACACCTTATTTCTTGTATTCTGGGTTTGAACACACACACACACACACACACACACACACATATTTACTAGCAGCAAAACACAATTGTGAAATTACAGCAGCAAAATGCATCAGAGCCTGTCAGGACTAGAGGACAACCTAAACACACACACACACACACACACAGAAACAGACAGACAGACAGACAGACACACACAGGCAAAAAAACACACACAGACACACACAATAACACACACACACATTGGTCTTACATAAACATGAAATGAAAACCATGTTTATTAGTTTTTAGTTTTATTTGATATAAAATGTCCCATTATTAAAGTCTGCTGCTGCTCTGGGTAACTCTCAGGGCGGTCAGGTAAATAGACTCAGTGCAGTGTGGGATCAATGATTACCACTGTCTCACATGAATGAGTCCTGCATTCAGGAGATACTACGTCCTGCCACAACATGGACTTCTGCAGCACCGTCATCCCTGGTTTAAATTCTGAGACGGCTCAACATAACTCTGATTTTTCAGCTTTTCTGCACGTTTTGATCTGACACTCACTGAACAAAGGGCTCCGCCTCCTCCTTGTGTCGGAGCAGGTGTCAGTGTTTCAAATCGAATTGAATTGTGGCCCAGCAGTCAGGTTAACCCTCTCCAAGTTTCAGCAAATACCAGCCACATTAAGTGTGTTTACTTTGCTCACTTCAAGAGCATCTCTGTCTGTCTGTCTGGAGCTTTAACTCTCTGTGCTGAAATGTCTCGACTCGGAGTCACCCGAGCCCAGAGCAGTAGAATCTCCTTTACAATGGGTCTACCTGCTGAAGGTGTGTTTCAACCGATGACTAGAAGCGTGCTGTGGCTCTGACTCATTCTCTCGGCTGTAAATACGGTCACTCCCTAAAGCAGGGCTTTTCAAACTCAGCGAGGTAAGTGAACATCATGAAGTCCAACCTTTGACATGACTCAGTGATGTGTTTTTGAAGAAGTGGTATAAATGAAAGAAGACCTGTAGTGAAAAACTGTTAAATCAAATAAAGTTGAATTCACTGTATTCAAACGTTTATTCTAAAGTGGAGAGTACTCTGTCAGAATATCTGAGAGTCTTAAATCAGGAAGACTGAAATAAAAGTTAAAGTTAGAGCTTCTCCTTTTGGAGGACGAGCTGACATTTATAACGTTTCCCCTGCGGTGTCAAACAAACCTCTGCTCTGCTCCTCTGTGTGTGTTTCTCTTTGTTTTTTTACACACGCCCGACTCTCTCCACATGCAGGGTTGAACCGAGTAGAGGCTTTGATTGGCTGATAAGCGTCATGATTTACAATGACTTCACCGGTCTGTGACTATCTGAGCTGCTAAACTCACTTCTGAACACACAGTACAAACTTTGAAGAACTGAGAACTGTCTTCTAGCTCATCGTCTTTATGTTGACTAAAGTGATCTGTCAGAGTGCAGAAAGCTTCTCGGGAAGTTACCGTCTGAATACCACCTTGAGACAGAGCAGATGAATGGAGCAGATGATGTGTATCTTTAGTGAATCAGGCCGTGTGTTGCTTAAAGACTAGTCAACCAGTGAGAATTTCAAAGTGCTTCATTGATGGAGAAGTCTCCTGGAACATTCCTAGTGGTGATGGATATTGAATGATCCCCTTCAAGTTGACTGCTATAGTTAAGATGATATGCCATGAGGTCTTGGTGTGTTGTGAGATGCTGAAGGATTCTGGCAAAGATTAATCAATGTTTGAACTTTTGAATTGTTCTCTAATTTGGATTCAACTCGTTGTTTTCCCTCCAAGCTCCTGTGAGATGGAAACATATTACAGAAACATAATTCTTATTGTGGATTACTACATTAGCTTTCCAAAAGCCAGGTCTGTTGTCCGTCCAGACAAGCTTAACCTACATTCCCTGTTCTGATTTAGCCTGTGTGTAGAGACTCATGTAGAATCATTCCAGGCTGACAGCTACGTGTTAGCTTTGACAAGCCTGCAGTTATGTTTGCGATTTAAAGATCTTCTTCAGCATGCTTTACGTTTCATGGCTGCTCACCTCATGATGTGATGATTCACAGAGCTGCTGTAATTAACATATTTAGCTGTTTTATCTTGCCTCAGTCACTTTACTGTTTAAAAATCACAACCTGGACCATATTTTCAAGGACACTCGATCAAAAACAAAACAAAAAGAAACACTCATCTTTTAAGATGGCTTTGTTCCTAACGACTAAACTCCCTCATGGTCATGGACTAATGTGAAGTTCAGACCCAGAAAACAGACAAAATGGAGAACACATTGTTCTGAATTATTAACAACACTTAAACATAGTACAGTAAAGATAAATGTAGAAAGAAGGTCTACATGTTCAGAAAGAAGCGTGCTCAACTATTGTTTGTTTAGTCTTGTTTAAAACGCAATGGATTATGGGATATGTACCTCCTTCCTTCTAGGTTCATGTGAATGTGTATGAATGGATGAGTTAATACTGATGGACTCTTTACTCAGCAGCCTCTACCATCAGTGTGTGAATGTGTATGAATGGATGAGTTAATACTGATGGACTCTTTACTCAGCAGCCCCCCTGTGCTCCCCCTGTGCTCCCTCTAAAGCCACGCCCCTCACTTATATGCACGTATACAGTAACCTTTCTAATCAGACAGAGCGGTGGCTTAACTGACACCTGCTGATCTATTGCTGTACTAACACCTGGGAATGCACCTTCCTAAACATCTGAATTGTATTTGCATTCCCACAAACAATGCCGCCTGGTGCCTACATGAGATTTACATTTGGGACAGTTTGGTAAAATTCCTGTTTTGTACTTCTCATAGATATACGGAGATATGTAGATATATTATACTGTGACTCGTTTCTCGTTTCGTAATTAAAGGCTTCATGGCAGTCACTCAATGACTTCCCTCACAGGCATTCATTAAGGGAGCATTATGTAAGAGATCTTGTCTTCACTGAGGTTCAGAGGGTTGCCATAGACACTTCTGACATGTATTTCTTTTTCTTTTTTAGATGCAGGAAGTCCAGAACAGCAAGGAGAAGACATTGGTCAGCAACCGAACCCTGGCAGAACAAAACCTTGCTCTGCAGCCCAGACTGGAGCACAAGAAAGAGCAGCTGACCAAGACCTACAACAACCTGCAGGAAAGCTTTGAGTCGTATCAGCTACGAAAGTCCACCCTAGGTAAAGCTGCAGTGTAGCTATTGTAAGAATAAGAACTTTTTCAATCATTACTTAACTGTACCCAACAATTACAAAATCTGAACGCACTTTGAACTAATTACTAAACAATGCATGTGGGGCACGCTGAGTAATGTCACAATATTCAAAGTGCAGATTACCGATTACAGCTTTTCCTCTTTTGTTAATAATCATCTCTATAAATATTATTTTGGTAACTGGCAGTATATTGTATCTGTAAATAGTTGATATATGTTTGAATTTTGAGATGGCATTTGATTTCACAGAACATAGAACCAAACAATAATTCAGCAAATGTGACTTGGACAGGTAAAAACATGTATCGATATCTAATTATGCATCTAGCTAACCAGCTAGCTGTCTTCTCTATAGTTCTTCAACTCTGAGTCTCAATCAGTTCAAAGCTGTATTTGTCTCAGATTACCTCAAACCTCAGAGAACATTATCTATATGTACAAGTGTTTGAATATTGTTATGTCATTACAGGAACATGAGGTGTTATGTAATGTTTCCTAGCACATTGTTTGTTCCCATGCAGGGTAGAGCACCAGCTGCAGAGACCGGTTTCCCCAGTTCTCATATTTCTCAACAGACGCCTTAGTAGTCTGGAGTCTGAAGTTACTGTTATGATGCCTTAAAGTTCCAGATCCTTCATCACATGAAGGTGTAGGGTGCAGTGTCAACCCTTCTGATGCACTTTTACCTACACTGTCTTCAGTCTAAGATAAAAAGAACTGCAGTAGTGGTAGAGTTGGTTGGACTCTTTACTCAGCAGCCTCTACCATCAGTGTGTGAATGTGTATGAATGGATGAGTTAATACTGATGGACTCTTAACTCAGCAGCCTCTACCATCAGTGTGTGAATGTGTATGAATGGATGAGTTAATACTGATGGACTGTTCACTCAGCAGCCTCTACCATCAGTGTGTGAATGTGTATGAATGGATGAGTTAATACTGATGGACTCTTCACTCAGCAGCCTCTACCATCAGTGTGTGAATGTGTATGAATGGATGAGTTAATACTGATGGACTCTTTACTCAGCAGCCTCTACCATCAGTGTGTGAATGTGTATGAATGGATGAGTTAATACCGATGGACTCTTTACTCAGCAGCCTCTACCATCAGTGTGTGAATGTGTATGAAGGGATGAGTTAATACCGATGGACTCTTCACTCAGCAGCCTCTACAATCAGTGTGTGAATGTGTATGAATGGATGAGTTAATACTGATGGACTCTTTACTCAGCAGCCTCTACCATCAGTGTATGAATGGATGAGTTAATACTGATGGACTCTTTACTCAGCAGCCTTTACCATCAGTGTGTGAATGTGTATGAAGGGATGAGTTAATACCGATGGACTCTTCACTCAGCAGCCTCTACCATCAGTGTGTGAATGTGTATGAATGGATGAGTTAATACTGATGGACTCTTTACTCAGCAGCCTCTACCATCAGTGTATGAATGGATGAGTTAATACTGATGGACTCTTTACTCAGCAGCCTCTACCATCAGTGTGTGAATGTGTATGAATGGATGAGTTAATACCTATGGACTCTTTACTCAGCAGCCTCTACCATCAGTGTGTGAATGTGTATGAATGGATGAGTTAATACTGATGGACTCTTAACTCAGCAGCCTCTACCATCAGTGTGTGAATGTGTATGAATGGATGAGTTAATACTGATGGACTCTTTACTCAGCAGCCTCTACCATCAGTGTGTGAATGTGTATGAATGGATGAGTTAATACTGATGGACTCTTTACTCAGCAGCCTCTACCATCAGTGTGTGAATGTGTATGAATGGATGAGTTAATACCTATGGACTCTTCACTCAGCAGCCTCTACCATCAGTGTGTGAATGTGTATGAATGGATGAGTTAATACCGATGGACTCTTTACTCAGCAGCCTCTACCATCAGTGTGTGAATGTGTATGAAGGGATGAGTTAATACCGATAGACTCTTCACTCAGCAGCCTCTACCATCAGTGTGTGAATGTGTATGAATGGATGAGTTAATACTGATGGACTCTTTACTCAGCAGCCTCTACCATCAGTGTATGAATGGATGAGTTAATACTGATGGACTCTTTACTCAGCAGCCTCTACCATCAGTGTGTGAATGTGTATGAATGGATGAGTTAATACTGATGGACTCTTTACTCAGCAGCCTCTACCATCAATGTGTGAATGTGTATGAATGGATGAGTTAATACTGATGGACTCTTTACTCAGCAGCCTCTACCATCAGTGTGTGAATGTGTATGAATGGATGAGTTAATACCCATGGACTCTTCACTCAGCAGCCTCTACCATCAGTGTGTGAATGTGTATGAATGGATGAGTTAATACCGATGGACTCTTCACTCAGCAGCCTCTACCATCAGTGTGTGAATGTGTATGAATGGATGAGTTAATACCCATGGACTCTTCACTCAGCAGCCTCTACCATCAGTGTGTGAATGTGTATGAATGGATGAGTTAATACCGATGGACTCTTCACTCAGCAGCCTCTACCATCAGTGTGTGAATGTGTATGAAGGGATGAGTTAATACCGATGGACTCTTCACTCAGCAGCCTCTACCATCAGTGTGTGAATGTGTATGAATGGATGAGTTAATACTGACAGACTCTTTACTCAGCAGCCTCTACCACCAGTGTGTGAATGTGTATGAATGGATGAGTTAATACTGATGGACTCTTTACTCAGCGGCCTCTACCATCAGTGTGTGAATGTGTATGAATGAATGAGTTAATACTGATGGACTCTTTACTCAGCGGCCTCTACCACCAGTGTGTGAATGTGTATGAATGGATGAGTTAATACTGATGGACTCTTTACTCAGCACCCTCTACCATCAGTGTATGAATGGATGAGTTAATACTGATGGACTCTTTACTCAGCAGCCTCTACCATCAGTGTGTGAATCCTTCTGATGCACTTTTACCTACACTGTCTTCAGTCTAAGATAAAAAGAACTGCAGTAGTGGTAGAGTTGGTTGGACTCTTTACTCAGCAGCCTCTACCATCAGTGTGTGAATGTGTATCAATGGATGAGTTAATACTGATGGACTCTTTACTCAGCAGCCTCTACCATCAGTGTGTGAATGTGTAGGTGTGACCTGTGGTGTAAAAGAGCTTTGAGGAGTCAGAAGACGGGAAATGAAATATACAAGCTGAAGATCATTTACTATTTACCGAGTCAAGGGAGTGACAATACTTGTGACGCATTGGTTGCCAAGCTGCGGTTTCATAATAGCATGCTAACCATTCTGCTGGGCTGATATAAGGTTGACTTTGCCCTCTTGGCTGTAAGGCTATAAACTCTTAATTCTTTCGTGCAGTCATGGATACAACACACATGGTTAATCACATTCTATGTGAGCTTTCAAATGTTGAACTTGTATTTCTCTATGGCCAGAATGGAGCATTGCAGAGTTTAATTTCTATTCACAGAAAGATTCAAAATGAACTTTATTGTCTCCAAAAAGTGAGAAATGTGTCTCATGCTCTTCACTCGCCCTGCAGCCATAAAAAGACAACAATCAACATCATTCATAATAAACAGCAAACACTGAACATAGTTAAATAATGTCCAGAAAAAATAATTAGAATATAAATATCATCAGGTTGTTAAAATACCAGTGCACAAAGGCTAAGACAAATGATAGTCCAGTGCCTAGCCTGTCTTATTTACCACTATTGAAAAGATTTCTAGACATTATAGACTTTTGTGAAATTAAGGTTACCGGATAATGTTAAATTTAAAGCCATTAAGCCATTAAGTTATTGTGCAAAATGTTGTCTAATTACCGTAAATCCTCAAATAATTATGGAGGCCTTTATTGACTTTATTGCAGAAAGTACCACGCTGTATATGAAGCAGGCTTGTATTAGGAGGCAGGCCTTTATATAAAAATCTTCCTGTCTGAGAATTTAAGTTTTTCATACTAATAGGACAAAATAATTGTTTTAAACCAATACCCTTAGCCCCACAAATGACTGAACACATAGGATCTCAATTCAATCGATTTAATTAGAAGTACCCAGATAACTCGTCACAGTACCTTCTGATATTTGTTAAATAATGATGTGTTTGTATTTGTTTAAAACAAACTGACTCAAGAATGTATTTTATCGTTGCATTATTCTTTAATAAATAAAGAAAAGCAAACATTAAAGTACTGAATGATCTAAAGTACACTTTTGTGTCTGACCTGAATTCACAGCGCCACAGTGCCCCCAGTGGAGAGGGATGTCATTACAACAACAACTAAAATCGATCTCAGGATTTCCCTGAATCGATATTGAATTGTTAAAATAATAATTGCAATTAATTGATGAATATATTTTTTTTAACCATCCCTACTGCCAGAGGACTGGAGACAGTGTGACCAAAGTACGTAGGGGTTTAGATTTGAAATCTGAAAATAACTTAGTAAATGGACTTGAGCTTATTTATTTCTTTTCTAGTCTTTCCGCAGGTCACATCTACACATTCACACACTGATGGTAGAGGCTGCTGAGTAAAGAGACCATCAGTATTAACTCATCCATTCATACACTGATGGTAGAGGCTGCTGTGTAAAGAGTCCATCAGTGTTAACTCATCCATTCATACACATTCACACACTGATGGTAGAGGCTGCTGAGTAAAGAGTCCATCAGTATTAACTCATCCATTCATACACATTCACACACTGATGGTAGAGGCTGCTGAGTAAAGAGTCCATCAGTATTAACTCATCCATTCATACACATTCACACACTGAAGGTAGAGGCTGCTGTGTAAAGAGTCCATCAGTATTAACTCATCCATTCATACACATTCACACACTGATGGTAGAGGCTGCTGTGTAAAGAGTCCATCAGTATTAACTCATCCATTCATACACATTCACACACTGATGGTAGAGGCTGCTGAGTAAAGAGTCCATCAGTATTAACTCATCCATTCATACACATTCACACACTGATGGTAGAGGCTGCTGTGTAAAGAGTCCATCAGTATTAACTCATCCATTCATACACATTCACACACTGATGGTAGAGGCTGCTGAGTAAAGAGTCCATCAGTATTAACTCATCCATTCATACGCATTCACACACTGATGGTAGAGGCTGCTGTGTAAAGAGTCCATCAGTATTAACTCATCCATTCATACACATTCACACACTGATGGTAGAGGCTGCTGTGTAAAGAGTCAATCAGTATTAACTCATCCATTCATACACATTCACACACTGATGGTAGAGGCTGCTGAGTAAAGAGTCCATCAGTATTAACTCATCCATTCATACACATTCACACACTGATGGTAGAGGCTGCTGAGTAAAGAGTCCATCAGTATTAACTCATCCATTCATACACCACAGATGAAGCAGCGGGAGCAACTTGGGGTTAAATGTCTTTCCCTTGGACACATCTGACATGTGGCCTCAGAAGCTAGGGGATCCCCAGACCATCCGGTTTAGAGATGACCCACTCTAGCACTGATCCACGGCCGCCTTTACTTTTAGTGTCTGAAAGCAGTGTTTGGAAAACCTGTCCACTCTGCCGTGTGAGAGTGTTTGACTTAGACTGTATTTTAAACCCTGAGTCAGTCCTGCTTTAATCCCAGAGAACCGACTGCATTAAGCTTACGTTTAAGTAAGTGTACGTTTTGACAAAGTATTTAATGACCATTTTGAGGTTGAAGAAAACGTCTTGGAGTGCAATGGTTACTTTGGAATCACTGAATATAGATTAGTTTTTACTTTGAGAAGCAAAGGTGGAGAATCATTATGACACAAAATGACATCTCCCTCACTGTTCCTTACTCAGTCATGTTCTATATCTGCAGAATCTTGAACGCTTTTTGATGCACTCTCTGTGTCAATATCTGTCTAAACTTACACCAGAGTTTTAATGAAATCCAATTACACTCCATTGTTGATGGACGATGTCAAAAGAAGATAAAGGCTTGCAGTTCCAGAAGTAGTGTTGTATCTAATTATGCACAAAAGCCTTAAAAGCTCATGTGGCTTCATTCAGCGATCACTATGGTTACAGTTCATGATATCACATGTATGGTTGGAGCTACATCGTCTGCATGCTAAATATCTCGTTTCATGTCTTAACAAAGCTTGACATGCCTTTGCTCAGTTCAGGTTGTTCATTACTTCCGCTGTCTCTTGTTATTAACAGACCATCAATCAGGAAACACTTCTCTGGACACTTTGCTGGCCCTCCTGCAGGCCGAGGGCGCTCAAATAGAGGAGGACACAGAGGTAAGCATGAATACCTCCATTCACACACCTGACATGCCAACACAGTTTCTCTTATTATGTTTTGTGGAGAGTTTATTAATACCTTACACATATAAAGAGCTGCAACACACTTTTCTGTTCACTTTTTTTTACCTGAATGTAAAGAACTGTGATGATAGTCTAGCCAGAAGAATATCCAGGTTTCATATCCCAGATGTGTAAATGTTTAGGTGGACACTATATTTATAATGTACCTTGACTGTCACATAAATTGAATTATATTGAACTATCGACATGATGCTTTGATTTCTCTTTAAATAACACACAATGTATAATTCAGTTGAAGTAGCAGAATGTCTTCAGATGACCTGGACAGTTTGCCATTCAACTGCATTTCTCCAGACGTGAGTTGATGGTCTCCTCCCGGTTAGAAGACGTTACCTCATTGAGCAGCGAGGTCACTAACAGTACAACAGCATTGACATGTGGTGACACAGAGAAACCCTTAGAACGAAGTGAATAACAAACCACCTCAAAGCTTCTAAAAGTCCAAACTGGAGTAATACAATTTTTACTCTGTGAACAAAGTTGGAACTTCTTCAGACCAACACATGCTTTAATGTACGACATGTTGAAACTATATTCAGTAAAAAAAAAAACGTTTAGACAACGTGATTTACTAATGCATCAAATGACCATGAAGCTGACGCCTTCTCATCCTGATGTTACTTTAAATCTTTCATCTTAAATCAAAGACTTCACTATCCAGATGATGACAACAAGGGCATGCAGGGTACTTAGATGAAACTATAGGTAGGTGCTATACAATAGGTGCTTTATTGTCTGTATAAAGGAACACAACAACACTTAGTTGACAGTTATCCTGTACAGCAGCATCTAGGTCATGAACATATAAAAATATAAAGTTATGTACATACAATAAAAGGTTAATGACTTTTTTTTAGTGTTGAATAAACCTCAGTTAAGACTTCTCTACTTCTGTCTGAACTGTCCCACATCTCTGTGTTTCACAGAACATGGCCGACTCCTTCCTGGATGGGGACATGACCCTGGACTCCTTCATCGATGCGTACCAGAGCGACAGAAAGCTGGCTCATTTGCGGAGGGTTAAGATTGAAAAGCTGCAGGAGATGGTGCTGCAGGGCCAGCGGCTCCCCCAAGCCTCTGCCCCTTCCTCCCGATGTCAGGATGTGTCAGCAGCACCCAGGTCTTCATCCTCCTGTCTTCTGACAGAGCCCAGCAGCAGCAGCTCCTCCCCTCTAGCCCAGCCCAGGAGGAAGCCTCCCCTCCCTCCAGCCCAAGCAGCCCCAGCTCTGAATACTGTTCCAGCTGCCCAGCCTCCGGTCTTCTTCTCAGCATCACCATACCCACCAATCCCTCCCCGAACAGGCCAACCATTCCCCAACGTCTCCTCTGGCTACTCCAACCACTTCCTGTCTCAGTACCCCCCTGCTCTGCCTCAGAGGCCCAGTCCTCGCGTGGCCCCGCAGCCTGGCTTCATCATGCAGTAAATCAAGGGCGGGCAGGGCGTCTCAGACTTTTCACAACTGGATCTTCTATAGGAACATTTCTTCTATGTCGTCAGCCTTTTATGAATACGACCAATCACACCACGATGCAGACCTGCTCTGGCTGCTCTGGTCATGTTCATCTGAAGCGAGACTTTTCTGGATTAGGGCTCTACTCTCCATGCCATCAACACTCCAGACACAACAAGACCGGCCTAGAATTCTGACAGCCTGGGCCCTCGCAGGCTGTACTGAAACACGTGTACCCTGAGCTGGGACTTTTTCATTTATCTGCACTTTATGTCTCCACAAAGTCTCCCAAGCTCTGCATGCCAATTCTTCTCTTCTCTCTTAGCCTTTTCATTTGACGTGTTCTTCAATCTTTTAAAGGGCACAAAATCATCTCAGAGAACACGTCGTTACTCTCTGCAGCACACTCATTCACTGCTAATGGATATGCAAGCAAGGAGAGACCCTGATCACTGTGCAATTTGAACCCAAATATTCTCCCAATATATTCAGGCAAAAATTGCAACTATACTGTGATTCTTTATATTAAAATTAAATCACAAGGTACTTTTTATGATCTATAACTAATGGGGTTATGTTGATAACAGTCAGGGTAGAACAATGAACAAGTCTCATTAACATGTGGATGTTCCTAAAGAGGGGGGAGGAGCTATTGAAACAAACTAACAAGCCGATTGGCCCTTGCCTGAAATGAAGGATTTCTGTATAGCCATACAGTGCACTCCTTATGTGTTGTTTTTTGGGATATTTTGGTTATGAAACAATCCTTAATGATGTTTTTTGTTTTGAACTCCACACAGGATAAGGGAGGCAATGCCAACGGTTCATTGGCTCTCATATGGACCTGCTCAGTTTTCCTCTCTGAGCACCAAAGACTCCCTACATTAGCTCTTTGTTTTTGATTCTTTCTAAAGTGAAACATTTATCGAGGTAGTCCATGTTCGTTCCCTACATATCGGTGGTGATTCTGTTAGCCAGACTTTCCACATGTGGAACTTGCAAGATGGTGGTCTTGGCTTCAGGAGGAATCTTTTTTTGGTGCGATTTTAAAAAACACCTCATTCTTCCCAAAGGCTGTATCTCGCACTGTTGAAGAGCCATGAGTGCCTACACTTGAAATCATCATCATGTCCTGCTGACAATGACATCTTTCTCCATGCTCATCTGTAGCCCCCCCCCCCCCCCCCCCCCCCACACCCTTCAAAGAAACAACTGGCCTAACATCTGGTTTCCCTCCTCCTGTCTGTTAGGGTTCAATTTCTTTAGCAGAGGGCGAGGATAGAGTGATACTAAACATGTCTAGGTTTTGATTCTCTTTCATTCTTCCAGCATCGTTTTGAGGTTTTCCCCCGGGGTTGACATTCAGCGTCTCTGCATGTTTTGTTGCTGTTTAACGTTTAATTTTGTAAAAATAACAGGGCTCAGGAATGTTTTCTGTAATCATTTGGTGATACTTTGTCACCCTAAGCTAAACTTCTTTTCCCACTAAATAGACAAAGCTTATTGTCAGGAGGCAAACAACAAAAGGTTCCCATTAACATCTCCATGAACCAGCTAACAGCGGATCATTCTGTCTGCATGCTCTTTGTGTTTGCTCTCAAGATTTCTCTTTAATACTTTTTTAAGCTGCTGAGCTGCTTTTTACTTTTCAACTGATCCTCTGTATGCATTGTTTTCTGTGTTTGGTGACCTTTTCAGTGTAATGTTGTAGTTATTTACTTAGTACAGCTGAATGTTTAAGTTGAATTCAATGTTATTTTCAAGTTCAATAAATCTCAAAGTTTTGTATCAGATTTGATCCAGTTGCATTAATGAGTGTTACTGGGTTGATACCGCACGGCCTTTTTAATAAACTCTGGGAGAAGAACAGGAATACTTATCTTTACAATATAAACCACATGTGAATGTGATGCTGACTACAGAGACTACAATTATTCATGTTTAGAACAAAAACTCCAAGCATTCATTTATCCCACCATGGTCTCAGTACTCATCACTGATTGGCTGCAGGGTTTACAATTCCTGACAGTCAATGGTAAAAAAAAAAGAGATACAAATGGGTTCTGCTTGAAATAAAACCACGTCCTTAAGAGAAGTGAAAATGAAATTCTGTTGATATAAAATATGAATAAAAAAAACATAAAATTTAAGTTTGCACAAATCAAGTGTAGGAATCTGCTGCTCTACATATAACGATGAGCACACACCTGAACACACACCTGTGTGTATCTTTACACAATAAGATGAACACACCTGTGTGTATCTTTATCACCCTGCAGAGGGTGCTGAAGTCCACAGAGTGTATCATGGACTCCTCACCCTCTGATCACCTCAAGGAGGAGCAGAGCCAGAGACCATCAACAGACTGTTTGTTACATCAAGTCCCTCAGGCTGTCAGGACTGTTGACTCCGCCCTCCTCAGGTCAAAACATTTCACCTCATCAGCATAGCACACTATGTAACATACATGATGCACACACACACACACACACACACACACACACACACACACACACACAATCTACACATTTGACACTTACACCTTGACACTTTACTCTGCACACTTTGATATCTTTTACATCATTATACAATTTGTACATTTCTATATTTTTCTTAATCTTATATTTCTACATGTAATGGTATATATGTATCTCATTGTAATGTTTGAGTGTGTTTATTGCATGGCCTTGCAGAACAGTCACAACAATTCACTGAGCATGTGACAAATCAAATCTTGAATATAGAATATGGAACGGTGAACACCTTAGGTTAAAGGCATATGTTTAAAGCAGGTGATGAGAAAGGAAGGAAGGTGATGAGAAAGAGTGTGCAGAGCGCCTGGTCACAATTTGTGCACGAGTGCATGAAAGCAGAATTTAAGAGAACAGTGGATGTTGCAAAAAGGGGGCAGATGATTGAGCAGGACGACTCCGTTATAGCTGAGACGATAACAAAATGTTCCGTTTTAATAAGACTGTCGAGCAACATTAATCTGATATCTATATAGGTTACATAGATTTATTAAATTCTTGTTTTTATTTTCAAACAAAAATATTTCTCCTTTTTTTGTAAAATCCATGTGTATTGCCAGTTCATGTCAGGAAAGTTCCTGGTGGATTTCCCTCATGGAATTCATTTCCTTTTGGTCATATGGATATGTTAATTTCTCTTTTCAGTTTAGTTCTTTTTATCTCTACTTCTTCTTTTGAAAGGTTTTCTTTCTTAAGGAAATTAAGTATGGCTTATATCTTTGCCAATTATTTGCCATTATATTTTCTTTACTATATTTTATAGCCCATAAAATCCAGCTTTTGCGTGTTAAGTAATTGTTATTAAATATTGTCTATATTATTTTTGTAAGCTTACAGGAAATGTCATCTTTCAGGGAACTACAGTTCAGTTTGTGTTTGATTGGATGGATTAATCAAGGTGATAATTATCATGTGGCGATCAGAGAGAGGGAGAGAAGGTCTGTGCCTTGAACGCACCACTTCCCCACGTGTTACGTTTCCATAGTTACGTCATATCAGTAGCAGGTCCACCATGTTGTAGGAAATCCACTGTTGCTCCTCAGTCACTGTCAGATTACAGTGTAATCCGAGGGGGAGGATACACAGTCAAGAAACTGAGTGTATCTTGGAAGGACACTCGGTGTCCAAGCTTCCTTAATAAACGCAACTTTACGTGCTCCTGTCTGTTTTCTCCTCAGCCGGTCTTCCGTTGCTGTCTCTGCCTTCTCACCGTCTTTCGCTTCGTTAGGATGTTAGCTGGCTAACTAGCAGAGAAAGAGTAAGGTTAACTACCATTAAATCGGATTATGTGATAACGGCAGCCTCCCATAGGACAGTCATAACCAGGTATTAAGTTCAGGACCAGCCGCCTCCCTTCTTTCTTGGAGTGTTTTTTTTTTAATTTTTTTTTTACATTTCTTCCTGTTTCTTGCTCTTAAATGTTAACGTTGAAAATCTGCTAGCATTAATGTTTCTGCAAGCTAGCCTGGCTATCCGGCATTCAACCCACAACAAGAGCCGGAGCTCCTTCGCTAGCTTCTCTTAACTATCTGTTGGAAAGAGAAATCATACAAGAATCCCACTTCGACAACACCTCAGCACCTGGTGGATGTGCTAGCTTGTCCTCGGGCTAGCTGGCAAGAAGAAGACTGAACAAGATTTTATTCTTGAAGACCTAAGCTTTCGGACGCAGAGAAGATGTCAGGAAAGGATAAAGACAAAGACAAAACGGAGAAACAGTCCACGACAGAGAGGCTGGTAAAAGGTGGGTGTTTTCTCATGTACTACTCTACTTCTTTACTGATTTCATGCCGACATAAATAGTACTCCACCTGTAGCTTTTAAAGGAAACAGAGTCTGAAAGCCCTCCTGTCAGAAGTCTGTATTCAATCACTACATCAGTGGGGGGGGTAACCATTTCAAATATATAAGCCACATTAGTGACATCCATAAGATCACTGACTACATGATGCTCAGATATCTGTAGATTATTAGTAAGGATAGAGCTCTGTAAAGGTACCATCTCCATACTTATCGACTGGTACATGTAGGCCTATAACACCGCTATAAGAAATAAATCAGAATCTGTATTTATCAGGTTGTTTCTCAGTCATGGAAATCCAAAGGTCTGCTCAGGGTTACCAGCAAAGTATGACTAAATGGATTTATTCATACTGATGTCTTCATGTTTCATGTTTTCTTACTCTTATTTGTGTAAATATTTCTTGTACTTATTTATTGATATCTTACTATTTCATTAATGTTTTATTTTATATAACTATATTTCTACTGCTATGTTGTGTTTTAGAGCAACTGTAACAAACAAATTTCCCTCTGGGATTTATTTAAGTATTTCTGATTCTGATGGCTCGTTGGACAGACTGGAAACTTTTTGTTGAGTCAGCCAAAGATGGGACAAAAGCAAAGTGTGAGACAGAGAGCCCAACCCCATCCTTACTACGACCACTTATTTCCATCACAGCCGGTGTTTCCTGCAAGAAACTCACCAGTTAAGGTGACATAGCTGGCTTGTTGGTGGGCCTTTTTTTATTTAGAAAATTAGTTTTAACAATATGAGTACAACTGACAGTAAAAGGACAAGCTGCATATTTTAAAGTATCGTTACCAAACTAATGGTGAAGTCTGTTAGAGGGCTACACACACTCACAACTCAAGTTATATCACTTACCTTTTCCTGTGAAATTACCTGAGCATGAAATGTTCATTCAAGCATCATTCACACCATTATGATCCAGCTTTATTACTGTTCTGCTAATGTATGTCAGTAGCTAGCATTAAGCTAGTTTGCCACTTGGAGAGATGAAGGAAGCTAACGCTGTAGCAGAACTATGTAGACGCTAAATAACTAATGTTAGCAGACACGTCAGACAACAAGACAAAGTTACACAAGAACATTTCACATTATTGAAAACTTAAACATCAGTTGTATGTAAACTGTTAATTGAGTTTAAAATGTGATTTCCTCACCTCTTTGCTCTTTGTGATGCTTTTGTCTTTCTTGCTGCTTTAAGCCTTCATCACTTTATTTTCTGTTTTGACATTTCTGTTTTATTTTGAAAGGTCAAGTTCTTCTGTCAGATTGTGAGTTTCAGGAGTGGAAAAAAAGCCAAAAGAAGGATAAAAAGTGAAACATTTGAGTGTCTAACATGGTTTTAGATGAATAAATGCTGGTTCTCAACTGGTGTGTCGCAAATCAGTGCATGAAAAAAAAAGTATATGAAGCTCGTTTTAAACATCTTTGCTTTGTTCAGTCACGTCTTCGTCTGGCTGAGGTCCAAACTGCACAATTTTGCTTTGTAGAAATTTGATTGGTTGAAAAACATCAGATATTTAAATAGTGATTTTTTTTATGAAGGAGTTGGTGGTGGGTCCTGAGCATAGACTGTAAATAACGTCACCCATCTGTTACTACAGGGGGCGCTGGAGGCTCATCAGCAGCAGCCGCCATGTTGGAAATGCTGTCTCAGTCTAACTTTCAGTCAACCTAACGACAGGCTGAGATCTGGAGCTGAGGCGGGTTTTAAACCTCCTGATGAACCGTTACACGGCACCCTTTAATCAGGTCCTCCTCGTGTATTTTTTAATTTTTATTTTTTCTTACCACTGTAACTTTTGTTGCTTTGCTAAAGTGCTCATGATGGATAGGCCGGATCTTTGTAACATAACAATAAGTAAGGTCTTTTACCTGCTTTTTGTAAAGTGTCTCGAGATAACATTTGTTATGAGTTGACGCTATACAAATAAAAATTGATTGATTGATTGATTGATAACTATGTATAACACGTATCGGTCATTCCTTATAAACACCAGCGATGCAGTTTGGTCCTGAGGTTAAACCAGTTGAACACCACTGGTTTAACTTCGCGGCCATCCTTCAGAGGGTTCCTACATCCACTCCTTACCTCTGAGATCAGCCAGAGAGAGACAAGATTTATTTAAAGTAACTTTACAGTGCTCCTGTTGGCTGGTCTGGTTGGTTGCTGAGATATGAGTGACTGGAGCAACATTCAGTCTGATTTGATCAAAAGGTTTATCAGTGAAAAGACGAGGCAGGAATTTCTGTTTTGGTGGGTGGAACCCCAAACAGCGGTCCAGATATGTTACTATCCCTGCCGAAATAAAAATAATCAGATACTTTTTTTTAACCAGCAGAGGGTGCTATCTGCTTTTGTCTTCTCCTGTTTAACGTCGTATAGACATGATAGTAGCGAGCGGAGATTTTGCGGTGGGTGGAAGCAGTCTTGTTTCAAAGCGTGGTTACAGAAGGTGAGCACATAAAGACAAAAACTGCAAATATTACAATAGACTTAAAGAACGCAACTAAACATGACACACCATGTAGACATGAAACACTTAGAATAAGACACGCTGGGAAGCAGATTGGAAACCCCCCATGACCAAACAAATTCAAGAGCCACATGCATGATGGATTTGAGACGATTTACAGGTTGGAGGCAATAATGAACAAACCTTTCAGAAACACGAATGAAAACTGTTCTAACAGAAAGTCAGTGTGCTGTGCTTCAGACAGATAGCAGGCTGCACCTCAACAAAAATAGAGCTTCCCTCTCCGGGCTTGAATTGTATTTATTCGACTTAGAATTAGTTTGAAAATCCTTTTTTCAATTTACATTTAATGTTTAACAGTTACTCTTTTTCTAAAGATAACATATGCGTGTTGTAAAATGAGTAAATGCACCACCTCAGAATGAATCAGTGTTATAGTGGAAGAGGAAAAGAAGAAAATAGATATTTTGTAGTTTTATTGTCAGGAAATGTAAATGACAGATTCATGACTGACTTCAGTTTTTATGTCTTTCTACAAAAAGTGTGATTCATCGGTCTCGTTGGCCGTAAGAAAAACCTGAAATCCACCTCAGCTGTTTGGTGTTTTGTGCTTGCAGGTAGCTGTGGAACTGGTGTCTGTAAGAGGGCTTAACTGGTAGACTAATGCTGCTCTGGTTGTGTAAGTCAACTGATAAGCTCATTCTGTGCTGCTGCTCATAACTGCTTTGTTTAACTTGATGTTTTCTCTCACTCTGTGAATATATGAATATTTAAGGCTTTGTTGTGTTATTGAAGTCCATCTTCTTCTCCAAGAATCTTCATTGTTACATCCACTGATGTCTACTTCAAAAAGTAGAAATAGAACCAGGTTATTGTTTATAAGATACATATTTAGAGAGCAAACCGACCTGGCTTCCTAGATTTAGGAGATAATGTATTCAGTGATAATTAGATGTGAAGTGGTCTTCATGTTTCATTCATGTCTACCCCACCGTATCTTTAGTTCTCTTCCATTGTGTTGATCACAATAGTGGACATGTTCTCCATGCTGCTTTGTTTCAACGTCTAAAACCCGATCCACGAGAGTGTCTTTGTTTCGTCGCTCATTTGTTGTCATGCCAGACAGTGAAGGTGTGTGTGTGTGTGTGTGTGTGTGTGTGTGTGTGTGTGTGTGTGTGTGTGTGTGTGTGTGTGTGTGTGTGTGTGTGTGTGTGTGTGTGTGTGTGTGTGTGTGTGTGTGTGTGTGTGTGTGTGTGTGTGTGTGTGTGTGTGTGTGTGTGTGTGTGTGTGTGTGTGTGTGTGTGTGTGTGTGTGTGTGTGTTTTGTTGTTTTTTTAAAGTCTATTGAGATTTCATCAGTGTGGCAGTTACCCAAAAGGTTTTACAGCCCGGTCATCAAATGATAATTTTCTATCCTTTCCTGTCGTCTGCTTTGTCCGTCCATGAGTGTGACGAGGCTTTAAAGTAAACAAACCCTGAATCTGGAAGCCCTTGCTAATAGAGGCTTTACCTAATCTCTTCTTAAGGCTTGTACCTCAGCTTACAGCTCTCTTTGTGGCTCTGCCTGGTAGGCCTGGGAGCACTTAATGTTTATTTATACCACGCTGCTCTATGCATGACAGCTTGTCCTTTAAGTTTGAAATGTTCTTTTCTACTCTGGTTATGGTTTGTGGGCCTCACCAACCCAGAAGTTCTCTACAGTTCCACCATGAGGTCAGTCCCCACACGGCTTCAGCTTCATGGCAGTGTGTGTAGAAACATCAGTGGACCAGGGCTCTTGTTCCTGAACTTCAGTTTGAAGTACTCTACCCCTGCACCATCACTGATACCACATCACTGATTAACCAATGCTAATGCCTTTCTTTCCTCTTCTCGTTCTAAAATCCCTAATTATAAATGGGTATTGATATCACTTACTCATGGATATATTTCATGACATGTTTCCAGCTGTAATCTCTATTTAGTTAGTCTTCATCATACTTTCAGACCCTGATCACAAATAATGAAGCTGACGTCCAGTCAAAATACAAGCATTTTTAAAATGTTGTTTCTTCTCCCCATACGGACAGACTAGGACTGTGTTTTTGGAAGACATTTATCACTAACTGCTTGCTACACAGGAACGCCTGAAGAGACGGCCATCTTTCCCTGAGACATATATCATCGTCAGATCATAGCAAATGTTTTCCAAATCATGTAGCCCCAAAAAGGCCCTCATAGTAATTTTCAAAGTTTTATTGTTAGTGATGACAGACCTAATTGTAAAACCGGACTGTATTTAATTAGTTCATTCATTTGTTGTATGCCTTGCTTTCTAATAAGTAGATATGGTAATATATGGTTATACCTCTTATACAGTATATACATACACCCAGATACCCTTATACAACTATTTACATGTGAACACATTTGGTGGAGAGATGTCTGAGTGGGGCTGCTCACAGGAAGTACACCAGAGCTGAGTTGGGGGTTCAGTGACTTGCTCAAGGGCATTTCAGCGCCACCTCTCCAGCTACCAGGACAACTTCTGTATTAAGGTCCACACCGGGACCGGTGACCCTCTGGTTGCCAACCCAAGTCCCTACAGACTGAGCTACTGCCCCATTGTGGAGGTTTGGAGGTTTGGAGGTTTGGAGCAGGTAACTGAGCGGTGTCAGTGAGTTTTCCTATCATCCATCTTGGATGACATTTTGTAAATTCCTGTGTGTTGTGTGTTTGTGTTCCTTCTCATGTGGCAATAACTTCAGCTTAGCTAAGTCAATGTAAATGTTACATGATTAGAGCCCAGCCTCTGCAGTCTGAGATGCAGAGCATTCCCCTCCGCTCCATGTTTATTTTAGGGAGTCTTATCCTATTGGTCAGTGGGCTATTTTCAGTGGACATTGATGAAAATTTAATTTGGACGAGGTATTTCCATATTGAACTCTTAAAGCTGACAAACCCTTGTTGCATTTTAAAATTGAGTGAGCTAATAAAACCTGTCTTCAACAGCTGTGCCATACCCTCCACAACATAAGCTGAGTGTCAAAGAGCTGTATGAAGATGGAAAGCCCAATGCTGAGGTGCTCCGCAATCACCTGGTAAAAGAGGGCAGGTTGGAGGAAGATGCTGCACTAAAGATCGTCAATGATGGGGCCAACATTCTCCGCCAAGAGAAGTGCATGCTGGAAGTGGAGGCACCAATAACAGGTAGGCTTACAGATGTCAATCTTTTCAGGGCTGGCTGGGTGACCAAGAAGAAGAGAAAGATAACCTTCTGTTAAATACTGACTGTTTAAAAGTAACTCTGGGGTGTAGAAGATGTTCATAAAAAGGTTAAGCACTTTAGGCTGGTATCAGTATCTTATATATATATATTAAAGCGATTATCTTTGTGCATTTTTCATGTGGGTTAAATATTCCTCTGACAAAACAACTGGCCCCAGTTTGGCCCCCTCAGTAAAAGTGGTCTAGAACCTCCACTGGCCCACAGTCAGCCACACGCACCAAAACTACGGCTGCCATAGTTAGAGGGCAGGGCTCAAGTCTCTACCTCCCATAATTATTGAAACAGTGAGGGGAGGATAAAGGTCTGTGTCACATAGGCTGAGAGACACAGGCGGTAGAGGTCACCCCCCCAGCCGGTGTATTGCTCGTGGTTCGCGAGCTAACACACACTCGGTCTGACCATACAGTAGTTGTGCACGGTTACGGCCAGTGAGTCAGGCGCAGGCGATGTCGGAGATCTAGAATCTGAAGATCTTCTTACCTGCTGCATGAGCCTCTGATACTCTCACCATGCTGCTGGGTGCTTTAGTAAACTCTGCTCTGATTGGCTGACAGGCTGCAGGCGAGTCTAACGCCATGTGTGCACAGACATTGCAGCACCTGAACTGAGCTCCGGGTCTCTGCTCTTTCTCATCTTTAGAGTCCTTCACTGCTGAACTGATCCTTGTAAACTGAGAAAGGCCTGTTCAGTGGTGAAATCAGAAATGAAGAATATTTAAATAATATTTGTCCTGAACTAGAATGGAAACCTACATGAGTGCACGATGCTTTAAATCTATTTAATAAATATGGAGGGATATGTGTGGCTGCTTTTATAACATAAACAAAGCATGATTTGTTTTTTTGATTCTCTGTTTGCAGTATGTGGTGATGTCCACGGCCAATTCTTTGACCTTATGAAGTTGTTTGAAGTGGGTGGATCACCCAGTACCACACGGTATCTCTTTCTCGGTGACTATGTAGATCGAGGGTACTTCAGTATTGAGGTAAGTTCTTGTACCACTTCATCTTTTTGTTGGTTTATTTTTATATAGTTTTATTTGAGATAACTGTGAAGCCAGCAGTGTAGACACCTAAATACATTTTAATCACGCTCACAGTTTCCACCTTTCCACGATTAAAGAAACGTGATTAAAGGTAATTTTTGATGTTTATGTGTTACTCTAACCCCAAAAAAAACCTTATTGTACTAAAAATCTTTCTAGAAAGACACTACTCCTTTCTAATGATGTTATGAATGTTCTGTAACTTAGTGTTTGTTTCAAAGCAGGTGATCCACCTGTGTATGAAGCATACAGTATTGTTTATTACATATCATATCTTTACAGTCCCTAAATAAGAGTGCAGAATCTTTACTGCAGCAAAGCAGGCTAATAACAGGATGTTCAGAATCAGAATCAGAATCTGGGTTTATTGTCAAGTACATTTACACAGAATTTGACTTGGTGTACTGGTGCTAAACAATTAACAAGGAAATAAAGCAGAATTAGCAACAACTTAAATAATACAGTATAAGAAGATATTACAATATATAAAATAGAATTTTAAAATATAAAATATAAAAAATAAAAAACACAAAATGTACAAAAGGTGCAATGTAGGAGCTATGCAGTGGACTATGAGAAAAAATCTTAGTGTGTGTAACTAATAGGTGTGTTCAGGTGTGTTAGTAAAGCAGAGGGACAGAGTGAGCATAGAAAGAAGCTGTCGTGTTGACAAGCTAACCATTGCACAGCATAACAGTGAGCGAGGTACAGTAGGTCAGTATCATAAAATGATAAGTCATAAAGACGAAAGCCAAACTTAAGTCAAAGGTAAAGCTTTGATGCTGCAGTAAACGCTCCCTATCAGTTTTCTATACTTCAGATGTTACTGCTGCCTTACTCAGGGGTTTTCCTGGCTCATAGTGAGGGGGTGGGGGTACCTCTCCGGACTCGTGCATGTGCAGACGCACCGTGCATACTGGCTCAACACTTTTACAAAAGAAGCAGAGGATTCTCTGGCACAACTTCACCAACTTCACCTGCATGAAGAGAGAAAGGCTTAGAAGAGCTCCAGCAACACTCGTAGTATGAAGTTCAACTTTATTAACTAATTAGACCGATGCGTTGGGGTCATGACCCTGATGAAGGTCACAAATAATAAAATTCAAAAAAGTTGATCTTCGAGCTTCAAGTGTTGCTGGAGCTTTTTGACCTCTTCAACACTTTTACCAGCAACATTAGGAATTCTGATAATGTTGTGATTGAAGAAAAGACAAATCTAATAAAGAGCTAATCGATTCTACAAATGATTGTGCCTTGTTGAAAATGTAAATCATTCCACAGTTGAAGCAAAGATGTTAGATGAAATGAAAGACCCCCCCCCCCAGACATGTTGAGGGTCAAACACTGTTATTCTTGCATTGTGATGTATGTGCACCAAGTGTTTTCACATGGAGTCTGATGATGAACACAGAGAGAAGTTTCTATATTTTTACTGCAATTACAAACTATTCAAGTTTGTCCTCTTTAGACATTTGCCTTATTTTAAAACCAGGACTGATTAACTGACGGTGTAATTATGAACTCTTTGTCTCTTTATCATTTAGTGTGACTGTTATTTGTGGCACTAACACGTTGTCATTTGGTTATTATCATGGTTTTTTCTTCTTCTGTCGGCATGTTGAAACCTTTTAATCACACACAACATCACTGTAATGAAGAGGTGAAGGCGCTGAATATGAGATAAGATAAACCTTAATTCATCCCATATGAATATGAATTCATATTTATATGAATTATACTCTGACGGTGTCACAGAGAAATAGGAGTGAGAGGGACAGATAGCATATGTATATAAGCACAGACACAAAACAGAAATGGCGCATATAAAAGCCATGTATTACTCAGTGTGACTCTCAGGTCTATCATTGAACTTTATGGAATCCGCTGCAGTCAGGAGTTTGTTATTGTGCCAGTAGACTCAAATCTCCTCGCAGGCTGAATGCACATCCAGAAATCTGCATAGGTGTTTATAATTTCATTGATATGGACAGTTCATTGGTAGCTGGATATTTTTGCAGGAAATGACTGTACAGCAGCGTAGCCACAAAATAAATAAACGCTGACAAATCTTCCTCTCCTTTTACTTTTCTTCCTCTTTTGTTGTTTGGCAGCACGTTTCCTGGTGCACTGGATTGATTACAAAACAGCGCCGCCGCCATTTAAGTGTACAATTGTAATTGAAGTTAAAAATGACAAATTTACCATGAGCTGTGCTTTAAAACAGTGTTCTCCATGAACACTAGTAAGACTGTGGCCAGAGCCAGTGGTGGTACTAAATTAGACGGTGTCGGCCGCATCCAAATTTTGTTTATGTGGTTGATATATTTTACTGCTGCAGATAACTAAGGCTGTGCTACCGTTGAATTATTAATTTGTCATATAAGTGTAAATATGAATTACAATTTTATAAAATATCTTATTAGATGAAGATTAACACTAGAGCTTTTTCTCTGACGATCACTTCTTACAAAAACTTTTCTTGAGTATGGACAATGTGAACTTCTCAGTAACCTTCGATAACCAGGGATTCAGTCAAGAGTTACACAGTGAAACAGAAGGTGTAGTCAGGGGGCCGCTGCTCAGTATTGTTCGGCCAATTGTTGGGGACCGTTGGCCCAAAATGCCAGGGTAGACTTTTTTTTGTCCCAGTCCAGCCCTGGCAGTAGTTGTACATGTCCGATGTGTCCATGGGCAAGACACTTAACCCCAAGATGCTCCCACTGCTTCGTCTGTGGTGTATGAATGGATGAGTTAATACTGATGGACTCTTTACTCAGCAGCCTCTACCATCAGTGTGTGAATGTGTAGGTGTGACCTGCGGCGTAAAAGAGCTTTGAGTAGTCAGAAGACTAGAAAATAAATATAAAAAGTCCATTCACCATATACCGTACATGTTTAAAATAAACACAGAAAATGTCCCTAAACAACTGTGATAAATAATCCCTATAATCTAGCTTTACATTATGCAGTCAAAAAAGATAGAAATTACATGTTGAAATTTGGTTGTGACATCTGTAAAATGGTTTTAATTTCAGCATCCATTAAATGTACATCTGAAGTTTGAATTACACTTATGTTATTGTTACCACAGCACACCCTGAGGGTTAAATGAAATGAAACCTTTAACTTTAAATAACTCAATATGTACTCTAACCGGATCTGGTGGTTTTAAAACCGTTTTACCAAACGTGTTTTTTATCAGAGAAAACCTGCGCTAAGATCTGTGTGCGAGTGTATAATTCGAGTGTAGTGAGTGCGCTCGTGGGAGTGACAGCAGTGAAGCCGTCGGCTGCCTTTCAACTGTGACACACCTGCGCGCACACAAGCGCTTTTGATACGTTGATGCTGTAGCAGTTATTAGCGCGACGTTTGTAAAATAATTACTGACAAAACACCGGTATGACAGGAAAGCACTGTGAAATTGAGAACGTGTTACAGTCTATTAACTGGCCCGAGCGGGCCAGCTGAACGTGCAATCATTCATCCGGGCCAGTTATAATGTCGAGCCCTGGTTGATGATGAGACTTTGGAATATAAACCAGACATAGACTGAAGTCTGTGTGGGTGTGGGTGTGGGTGTGGGTGTGGGTGTGTGTGTGTGTGTGTGTGTGTGTGTGTGTGTGTGTGTGTGTGTGTGTGTGTGTGTGTGTGTGTGTGTGTGTGTGTGTGTGTGTGTGTGTGTGTGTGTGGGTTTGATGTGAAGGTTATTTTTATTATTTCTCTTATTTACCTTTATTTTACCAGGAAGTCCCATTTGAGATGAAAAAATCCCTTTTTAAAAAGACTCATGATAAGGTAGCAGAGCCATACTAAATCACCAACACTGAAAACAACATTAACAACACAACATGAGAACACCACACAATTTAGAATAGATGTTACAACATGTTACAATTCACTTAGCAGACGGTTTTATCCAAAGCGATGTACATCAGAGAGTAAGTACAACACTAATCCAGTCATACACCGCCACGAAGCAGTGGGAGCAATGCGGGGTTAAGTGTCTTGCCCAAGGACATCGAACCCTCAACCTTTCGGTTGAAAGGCAACGACTCTACCAACTGAGCCACACAGTGACCTTTCAAGAAAAATAACCAAATGCCTCTGTGACCACATTCTTTGTGATACTCATAAAGGTATTAAGTGTGTCTATTTGTAGATGCACAAGTGCATGTTGGGAAAAAATAAGTTTACCCCAGATCTGTCAGAGCTCAGGATCAAGTAGAGCACCACATTGCAAATGATACCCAGTAGAGCTGAAATAGAGATGGTTACAGAGGTAAGTATGGCCGTCTGACAAGTCTACTATAATTGTCTGCCTTTTCCACTGAAGACTGAAACATGGCGTGGCTAACTAAGAGAGCAGAGGGCTCTCATTTAAACACACACTTCAAGCTATGTCCTTTTCTTTGCAAAAGAAAGATAAGTAACTCTGAAAACTCCCTCAAAACATCCACTTACTGAGCCATGCGAAAACACATCATTGCTTCTTAGATGAGAGGGGTAGTGGAACTTGTGTTAGAGCATATGATAAAATATAAAATATAATATTTGGTTTAATTAGACTAAAGAACAGATTGATAAAGAAGAGATCAATATGTTTATACTTTTTAGTAAAAAATGTCATATGATTGTAGATATTATAAATATATTCTGACAATTGTCATGAATTAAAACACAGCCCTCAGGTAACTTGTATGGCTAGCAGAGATCAGAGTGTACCTGAGTGAGTGTTTTGAGTTCTTGAAATAAGTTTGCCGAAGTGTTTCCACTGGATATGTCAGTATACCGAACACATGAGTCTTTTTATTTCTACCTGAAAATGATACTTAAGGTTTTTGAATCTTGAGATACTTAGACCATCAGGGTTTTATATCACTGATTGTAAACTGAATATTTTTGTATTGGAAATGTTTTTTTCCGAACAAAAGAAAACTCGTAAAGACTTTCAAGTAGGGGCAGCTGTGGCTCAGTAGGTAGAGTCAGATATCTCTGAACCGGAAGGTTGAGGCTTCAGTCCCCAGCTCCTGCACATTCTTTGTGTTGTATAGATGCTGAGGTTTGGAAATGAGTTAACAGCTGATTGAATGCTGAGCACGTTCGGGGCACACTTTTTAAATGTGTGCGCATCAGTACAAATCTTTGACTTTTTCTCTCCCTGTCTGTCCTCCTCGCAGTGTGTTCTCTACCTTTGGTCCCTCAAGATCAACCACCCCACCACGCTCTTCTTACTGCGTGGGAACCATGAGTGCCGGCACCTCACAGAGTATTTCACCTTTAAACAGGAATGTAAGTCGAGTGCTTCTTTGCCATTTGAAAGCCAATCTAATTGCTCTATTATCTTTGTTCCACTTTACAGCAGTATGACCTCTATCACTCAAGTCAGTTTAAGTGCTGCATGTCTGCTGTGACACTATCGTGGGTTAAAGGAGCAATATGTAACTCTGACACCTAGTGGTTGAAATGGGTACTGCAGTCTAAATTCTAAACACTGTAGAGAGCTGTCCCCCCCCCCCCCCCCTCCTCTCTAGAGTCGATGCTCACACAGGTCACCATGTGGTGGACTCTGAAGCTTCAGTGTTTATCCAGCTCTGTATGGGTCTGTAAACCTTTCTGTGTTCTAACCTCTCTCCATTTTTCAAAAACATCTCCAATATTGATCCTAGTTTGAGCACGTTTCTGCTCGTGGAGCTTATTAGAAACATGCAGAGGCTTTTTAGGTCGAGTACAATCACTTCTATCTGAACCACTTCTCTTGCCCGTTTCCACCGAGAACATACAGACATTTAGTCATTAAAATACTCAGATAATGTTTTATTGAAATCTATTTGCCAGATAATTGAACATTTAACACAGTAATGCTGGATTGATTTCATGGGGATAATGTAAAGAGTAATGACAGCTGTTGAGCAGCACGTCGAGTAGAACAGAACCAAATGTACCACTGAACCTGTGATGTTTGTTCAGCATGCTATCAGCCTTTAACTCACAATGTTGGACTCACCTAACCCTAACCCTAACCCAAAGGCATTATGTGCCCATGCTGAACTACCCAGAGAGATGTTGAGACACACAGCTGCTTTTAAACAGAACTTCAGGTTCACCAGGGTTGATGGAAGGCTGTATATTCATGTGAAGGCATATTTCAAACTAGAGGTGAAGTAGAGCTTTGTCTACTTCATCTGGACAATACACATGTCTGTTTTTTTCAGTTATGATTAATCATTAAGTTTTAAGACAAACTAACTGAAGTTTGAAAATTGTTCTTTTTTTTTTTTTTTTACTTTAGTGCCGTGTTTAATGTCAGGATAAAAAACAAAATCATTTTTGAGATCCTTATCTGAAAAACATCAGCTACCATGACATGAGTGTTTATTTATTTTTGGGGATTTGAAATGTATTTAGCAAGAATTCTTAGTAGCATTTTATAGTACCATGTATAGTGCATCATGCATATCTGGCTGAATGTTTGTGAAATGCAGTCTGAAATGTCAGTTTAGTAATTCTGTTGTGTGAGGACAGTTATGTTTTATATGTTCTGGTTAGATTTTAAACAGTAGCTATATTTGGTAAAATAATGATTCTTGATGAGCTTAACGTTTCCTCACTTTCTGTGTTGACCTTGTGTGATTGCTGCAGGTAAAATAAAATATTCTGAGCGTGTATATGATGCATGTATGGAGGCCTTTGACTGCCTGCCCCTTGCTGCCCTGCTCAACCAACAGTTCTTATGTGTGCACGGCGGACTCTCACCAGAAATCAACTGCCTAGACGACATAAGAAAAGTAAGTATTCAACCCCTGACCCATGAAGATGTATATAATCAAAGGAAATGGCAGAACAATTCATTTATTTCTTTTTTGTATTAAGATCTGTACTGTACATGTCCGTTGTGATATTTGATTGATTTGGTAATCATTTATTTTTTACAGACTTCAAATGAACTAAAAAATGAATGGTTACATTAGCTCCTCCCATCCTTCTAACTTTATCTAGCAGTGTAGAACTTCCATGATTTGTATTTTATACCTTTAGGACAAAAATAAATATAGCAACCAGCTACCACAGCTGTGTCTGTCTCTCTCTGACTGTCTTAGTGAGGGAGGGGATGAGACACACAGTAAAATAAAGATGCAGGATGCATCATGGGATCTGTTACCTTAAATCTAAAGCTGCTCCCTTTCTACCTCACACTGCCCTCTCGCTGGCTTGTTTGGTCAGGGAGCAGAGGCCAACTGCAAACTCTAAATTCACATTAGCTTCCAAATATCAAACATAAAAGGCTTTATATAAAGATGAAAGCATTCACTACCATTTAAAATATAATGCTATTCATATGGGTACCATTTTGGAATGTAGGACACATTAGTATTGTGCCCCCCCCCTCTTAATCTGAGGCAGATTCAAAGATTTGTATTGATCCAACAGATCAATCATCTCTACCTGTTGCCACTTTGGTTTTCTGCATGTAAGAAGTCGTCCTGCACTCTGGAGTTTTCTACCTAGTGTGTGTTTGTGTTTTGTGTTTAACAGTTAGACAGGTTCAAAGAGCCGCCAGCATTTGGGCCAATGTGTGACCTGATCTGGGCTGACCCTGGTGAGGACTACGGCAGTGAAAAGACCTCTGAACACTTTAACCATAACTCCGTCAGAGGATGTTCCTACTTTTTCAGGTATTGCATTCATCACTCCTGCTGCTGTATTACCTAAATCTACTTCATTTTCAAACACAGCAGCTTATTGAGGCCTTTTCTAAATATGCTCACAGACTCAAACTGCTGCTTATGATTATAGTGATGATTAATGATCACCTAGCGTTATAGCCTACATTTAGCTCTTGATGCTAAGCATCTTTAAACACCTAGCTCAACAAGTGAGTGAGTGTCCTAATGCTGTTTCTTTAATCATTACGGTTCATGAAAAGCTTTAACCTCTCTCTGGTTCTTTGTTTTTTTTTCAGTTACTCAGCAGTTTGTGACTTTTTGGTTAATAATAACTTGCTGTCCGTAATAAGAGCGCATGAAGCACAGGATGCAGGGTGAGTAGGGTTATGATTTGGTGATGGGTTTACTGCACAACATGAAACAGATTGTTGATATTGAACTTTGTTTCAGGTATCGGATGTACAGAAAAAGCCAGACCACAGGCTTCCCCTCATTAATCACTATCTTCTCAGCTCCAAATTACCTTGATGTCTACAACAACAAAGGTCTGGCTTTCTCTCACTCTCCTCATTGTAGATTGTATTCAACAGCTTTCAGTCCTTGAATCTTTCCTCCTCTATGTTTCAATGTGTTGTCACTCCCAGCTGCTGTGTTAAAGTATGAGAACAATGTGATGAACATCCGACAGTTCAACTGCTCGCCACATCCTTATTGGCTGCCCAACTTCATGGACGTCTTCACATGGTCTTTACCTTTTGTTGGAGAGAAAGGTATGTTTGTTGTTTGGGCAAAATAAACCTTTCATTGAGTTGTCTGTTTCCTTTGCTTTTTAAAATACACAAAGCCAGGATTACCCAGAAACCCCTGTTTTTTTTATAAGTCATGTAATCTGAGTGAATTCTAACCAGAGCCCCTTTACGACCACGGGAACTTTCCCCCGGTACTACAGACCTTTTCAGGAACTATGTGTATTTGGACTGCAGGAACCAGGCTCTTGATTTAGTTTGGGGGTACCCTGTAGGTCTACCCCTAAAAAAGACCCTGGTGGCGGGTACTATTTTCCTTTGGGTTGATTTAGTTGATCTCTTAAGATGATGTATTTTTAATACATTCAAGTGTTTCTTTGAACCTTTATTAACTTATTCATGACCATTAAAAATGTGGCTTGACAAACAAACTACATTTGTGTATGTTTTGTTTGGACATTAGGAAAGTGTAAGCTCCATTAAAATACCATCTTTGATTATATTACATCCTACCTTGGTGATGGTAAATCTTTTTCAGAAATCCAGTTTTGAAATCCAACAAAGATCTTGTGACTGATGTTTGAAGCTTCTTTTGTTGAATACTAGTTCTTTATCTTTGGAGTTCATTGCAGGGGTTTAAATCATTCATCATCTTCAGAGGTGTGTCTCTGGCTTTGGCTGAAATGAGGGGAGTGAGGTATCCAATCACAGGGCAACTTTAAGTGTGAGTGCGCCCTCACTTCCTCAAAGAGAAGTCCCTGGAACTAAAGTTCTTGGGACCTTTGGACGTATACGGGGCTATAGATGGTGGAGTTTGAAAATAGTCCGAAAGAAATTAAAACATCACGCTGTAAGAAGTTGTCAAATGTTGCTTTTGGTGTATAAATGATTCTGTTAGTGTTTTATCTTGTGTAGGAGTACATTAAGTATGTATGGTTGTTTCTCTTGAGAATCCTGTTTTAAAGCAGTCTTCATTCTGCCCCACAGTCACAGAGATGTTGGTGAATGTACTGAACATCTGCTCTGATGATGAACTCATGTCAGAGGGAGACGACCAATATGAAGGTAAGACAAAAAGTCATAGTTTTTTTGATTCTGTCTCCACTGGATGTTGGTAGTCTGTTTTTATTAGAGCGTGTAGGGCTCGAGTTGTTCACTTTCTCCATTGTGTCTGTTCTCCTGTCACTTAATAGTATCTTCAGGTTAGTTTGTAAATAGCTTTTCATGTCATGTGATTGGTATGAAGCACTTCCTTTTCATCATGTCTGAAGTTAAATGTGGGAACACAACCCTGTTCACCATCTTCACATGGCAGCCTCTTATGGTGGGAACTTTAAATGGTCCTAACATGTTGCACTGCTGTGATCCAGGATGTAAAAACATTGGAACATATCCACCAGTAAGATGGCTTTAAAGATGTATCAAACCATGTTCTTGTTGTTTTTCTGTCACTGTAAAGAACATATGGAGTAAAGGAGGATTTGTTTTGAATACTCCAGCTGCTATACTTTGCTTGTTTTTAGGTGGAACCTCAGCAATGCGCAAGGAGGTGATCCGGAACAAGATCCGTGCTGTAGGGAAGATGGCCCGAGTCTTCTCTGTCCTCAGGTCTGACCCTTTGATTTACTTCTTCCTTTGTGATGAGGACCACCCCTGAAATCCTTCTGATCTGGTTGTTCACATATTCACCTCAAAGCAGGAGACTCTAGTGGTTAGATGAGCGTTTAGACACGTCCAAACACTTAGACACGTAAGAGAGAAGTCCAGTCTTCTCCTCTAACTTCAGCATGTTGTTGTTTACACTGTAAGGCCGTGTTCACACTCGACTTCTTTTTTACATACAACCCTATGGAAACAGGAAAAAGGATGTCGCCTTTTCAAACAGCGCTGTGCCCAACGCCTTTTTCAGTTGATTTGTTTGAACTTTTCAAAACAGCGCCGTGAGACATCAGCCTTTCTGACACCTGACCAATCAGGACGAGTCGTGTAGGTCTGCGTGTACCTTCCCTAGTAACCTACGTCCCTGGTTACCCAGACAGATGAATGCACACATAAACCATGCATCTGTTGTTCAAGGAGCATCCTCCTCCTCAAACGCCATGCAATGGTTGCACTGTATTTAACATTTTACTGGCCAGCGTTATCGGTAGAATGATGTCGGACCAGAACTTCCACCAGATACGACAACGTGAGATAACACGATGTATGTGGTATAAAACTCTAAAGAAACCTTATAAACACATAAACAAACACACAAACGGTCGTTTTTCTGAACCGTTAAAACAGAGTGTTTTATTCTGAAAATTAACTGGATGTTTTAATGTTGTATCGGTGTCTGACTTCCCGTCCTGTTTGTTCTTTTCTGTGCTAAATTGATGCGTCTGCTCCGGGACGGTTGCGCCGTAGGCTAGATCCCGTTGCTAAGGTTACAGAACACACAAGGCGCTGAAGTCCAGTGTGAAGACGGCCTGAGCACTCTCTTTGATCCTGGGGAGATCAACGTATAGATACATAATAAAGGTGTGCAGGAGGTGTCTGTATGTTCACAGCTTCTGATTCTGAACGTATTCAATCAATTCTTTTTGATTTTTGCCAAACGTGATGTGATTTCCTTCTGTCCTTTTTGCTTTGACCAGCATGTTAATGATATCCATAAATACTGTTTATATCATGTTGAATACTGGTCCAGTGTGGTAACGTTAGCTGTACCTGCAGTCCATCAGAGCTCTGCTGAGTAAAGCCAGTCCACCACCAGTTAGGAGGCTTCACCTACACATACTGGTACAGCAAATAAAGATCTTTAACTCCAAATATTTATGCAGTCATTCCTTTAAGTTACAATCCAGTCCATCCAATGATTTCCTCTAACTTTGATATTTAACAGGATGAACTTAATATACGTTGTACTACTTTACCCGCTCACTCACAGGATTCAGACCCGTCAGCTGTCTTCACTCAGTTCACTCTGCATTGTCAAAAATATGATAATCCCTCTTCGAAAAAAATGACTATTTAATTGTCCATCAGGAGGTTTTACTAACTCTCACAATCCATCCAATTGAAGTGTGTTAATTTAAACTATGTTTACACACATCATAACACTTCCTTAAAATGATTAAAATGACAGAAGTTGTGAGTGTTGTTGTGGAGTGTAAACCTGGACATGTAAGGACATTGATTACAGTCTTTGTCTGATTAGGTAGAGATTATATATCCAGTGAGGGCTCAACCAATGACCTTTGGTTACAGAACAGCCTGGTGACCAGGATGTAATCTATGGGTGTGTTTTGTTTGTTGACTAGGGAGGAAAGTGAGAGTGTGTTACAACTGAAAGGCTTAACTCCGACAGGAACTCTCCCTCTGGGTGTGTTGTCAGGGGGGAAGCAGACTTTACAAACTGGTAAGTGTGTTCAATCATTCCTTTTTGGACTTTTCTCACCATTTCACCAAATGCCTAATTTTTTCTAAAGCCTTGAGTGGTGCCTTGTAGGCGTGACTCAGGCAGCCTGATGTTACAGTCTCGATTCCTGAAAAATTAATTTTGTAAAATGTAAATAAAAACAGAACATGATGATTCACAAAACATTAAAAGCCCATATTTAATTTATAACAAAGACAACTGAGAGATGTCTTTCAATCTTTGAATGATATTATGTACTCTAGTCCAGCCTTTCCCAAACTTAAGACTGTCGCGGCCCACTTTGAAATACTATATTACTCCAGGGTCTGTTATAAAATAAAAGTTATGACTACAGCTCCCACGTTCAGTAAGGGTAAAATGTTGGACATGACAACATGATCTTATGGCAAGATAGACACAAACAGATAGTAAAATATTATGTCCATGAATAGTCATTACAAGCCTTACTAATCACTCTGTTTGAGGGGTTGGCTCATGGTAAATATTATGTATAAACATTGTATTTTTTTTCTTTTTATACTTGGTGGAGGCCTTTTCACGGCCCGCCTGTAGTACCCACACGACCCACCAGGGGGCCGCGGCCCACACTTTGGGAAGTACTGCTCTAGTTGATAATATCCACAGATTCTGTGGAGAAGTCTTTCACTGAGTGGCAAACCCCTCCCCCTTTTTACTACTCTTTTTATACTTATAACCCTCATCATTTCACAACTTTCCCCTCTGTCCTGATGTCCAGTTAGGGACACTAGCTGGTCCCTTTGAAGGCTTGTAGATCAATGATACCCCCACACAAAGCTCTGGCTACACTTTGACTCAAGCCTCCCACCCAGGCAGAATAAAGTTTTTGGGCTGAGCTCTAGGCTGTCTGGGTGTGGAGGGCATCCTGCCGTCTGGATTTGGGTACTAACCTTGTGATCTAAAGGTCAGTACCTGTGCTCGTCCATCAGAGGACATGCAGGGTGTCAGGCTTTGTCATGCTGGAGTCTCAGAAGCCGCAGGGCAATCGAAGGGAAAACCACATCTGTGACCTTTTGGAGAATATCAATGCCCTGGACTTCTCCCCTAGCTGCAGCTTTGAACAAGGGAGGCCAACTGGGGGTGGTGTACCTATTCTATCCAATCCAGATTCTTCAAGTTGTATTTCCGGCCTTCTGTTCAGTTTTTGAAGCGCAGTACTTCAAAAAATAAATGTTCATTTCAAGCTTTCTGACGAGCAGATGTGTCACCATTTACTGCTGCTAAAGAGGAGAGATTGCAGCTACAATGCAGCCTATGCTACCTGCTATCTGCAAACTTTACATTTCAATGTGTAACTGTGAGGGCGCTCAGTGAGAGGTGAGAGAATCACCTCGCTGCAGTCAGGTGTGTGTGTCACTGATTGGCTTTGATTAAGCTCAGGTGCTCTGTGCTGACTCATGATGTCACCTTCAGAGGTAGAGACAGGGGGTGCGTTCGAATTGTTCCTCCTATCTCCTTTCACTGTCCACTTTACCTTAACCCCGGAAGCATTTAAATGGTGGCCATGATAAGAGTCGTTCGAATTCTCTAAAAGTTAAGGACAGGTGGGTCAATGCTTCCTTTATAACCTCCTTTAGCATAGGATACACTGGACCATCCTTTACGAAAGGAGATGAGATATGACGCCCCGCAACATTTAAAGCAAGTCGCTCATCCGACCGTTCAGGAACATTAACGATGATCGTAAAGTGACACAGATCATGTTAGAGATAAAAGATAAGAGGCATTTTTATCAGATGATGTTTTATTCAACATATTTCATTCACTTAAGAATGCTTTGTGCAGTTGTACATTTGTATGCTTCAAACACTATGTGTAGGTTATATCTTTCATAAATGTAACAATTCATTTCATACAATCATATTTATGTTGATGTTGATTTCTGAGTGGACAGGAAGCTGATGGTTTCACTTTTCTTACTTGTAGCCTGGTATTCTATATTGCTTTTATTTCAATCCCCCTCGTGGTAATCAGGATTATTTCACTGGTAAGAAGGCACAGGGGAAAGTTTTTTAGATGCGTTTTCTGTAGTCCATTTTCTGAACATTGTAGTTTCAACACGGCAGACCCACGTCATTAACCTCCGCCGGCCCGTCGCATTTAATGACGTGGCCTAGTGGAAATGTGGTCGGATTGAGCAATGAGATCGCCTTTCCCTAAGTCCTTTATGAATTCTCCTAACATCTTTCCTTAACCTCATGACGTTTCCCCGGGGTTAAGATAAAGTGGATAGTGAAAGGAGATAGGAGGGACAATTCGAATGCACCCAGGTTCTCCCTGTGTTCCTCCAGTGTTTTGTGCTGACTCATGATGTCACCTTCAGAGGTAGAGAGGTTCTTCCTGTGTTCCTCCAGTCCTCTGTGTGTATATAAACACTAACACAGATCTGTGTGTGTATTACATTTCCATTGTCTCCCAGAGTTTAAGTTGGGGTGTGACTTCAGTCTTTGGTGTTATCTCTTCGCTTTTTGTTTAGTGTTTTCTGGGTCTCCTGGACATGTTAGTTGAGAGTCAGCTGTGGTTTAGTAGTTCATCATGTTTGGTGCATTAGTTAGTTTAGCTTGTTGTGACTCTATACAGTTTCATTGTTTTTTCCCCTCTCCAATCTATTGCTTGTGATTCTTGTGGTTAACCTTCTGGGTTAGGCTTATTACAGCAGCATGTTCCAGTAAGAAGAGAATACAGCTGTTTATGTTTCAAAGAAAAATAAAAAACATCTTTAAAGAAAAATATGAATCATCATGTTCAGTTCACTGCTGAATAGATCTCAATGATACTCAATTCTAAGTTATTGTTCTGTAGTCATGTGTTCTTCCACTTTGACTTGGAGCCTCATTGTGTATTGTTTTTGTTGTTCATCTCAACATGCACTCTAAGCGCTCAGCCGTAGAGCGCCTACACTCCCCCATCACCTACACTATTTTAAATCTCTGCCTTCCTACCTGCTTACTTTCACTTTCCAGCTGCTCTGGTTCTGATGATGATTGTCTGTCCTGTTAGAACACAAGGGTTCACTCATGTAACTGTTGTGTTTTTCTGTCTCTTTGCTGCCTTTGATGACTCCTTCTCCTTCTTCTCCACACTCTCTTTAAAAAGCTACGGTAGAGGCAGCTAAAGCAAAAGGTATGGATGGCTGTTTGCTTCATGTTTCTGTGTGTTTCAAATGTATTTGTGTCCCTTCTTCTTGGTTTTGAATGTCTTTGTAGTGTTCCCACAGTTTTATTATTCTATCATATTTTATGGATTTAGTGCAGGTTGCTCTTGTTCCAGAGTAAAACAGGTTAATTGGATAGATTTGTGTCCATAGATCAAATAATGAGAGCAGAGTAGAGGAGGAGACATCCCCTCTGTTTACATGTGCTGCTGTCATGTGAAGTGAATATTCCTGGTTAAAAAAAGGTTAAATAAAATAAAGATCAATGTATATTTGTTCTGTTGCAAAGTTACGCATACCTTTAAAAGTAAACATTTCCACCCAGAAGAAGTTCATGGAGCACTTTTCACCACCACAGAGGATCAGATATTAAGATATTAAAAGACAAACCATATGAAGGTTATTTTAGAATAATTCAGATTACGGCTTTGGTACCTCATACCAACTGTTACGGCCGATCAACAACTGAGAAATGAAAACAAAGCAATGAATCCCATTTTAAACTGCAGAACGGTTTCCTGTTTCGAACTATACTGTGCTCACCATTTTCAATACTACTCTGACTTCATACAGATGGAAACCAGAACACTTTCCAATACAGCCCCCATGTACAAAATGAAGCTTTGCGTTGGTTCATGCAGGATGTCATAATGTAATGTGCTGACAGCCAGCTGATTGAATCACAGCTCGTTCTCACATCAGGTCCATTTAAACGTCCGTCTCACCTCTCTCTGCACGCCGTGCTGCTGCTAGCTTTGCCTCCTCCAGCCTTTGAGTTTAGTGATATGCTGCTCAGCTAACCCAGGGAGAATCTAGTAAACTGTTTTTCCATGTTTGTAAGAGAATTGTTAGAGTCATGACGAGAGTCTTCCGACTGATATTTACATTTTTTTTGGTATATTCTGTGTTTAGAGTTACAACAAACAGAAATGTTTGAAGCTTATATAATTCTAAGATTTCTATAAGAGTAATGCTTTGATGAGATAAAGGCATTCAAATAGTGCTGCCTCACTTTCCCTTCAGTGAGTTAGGCCCGTGCTGAAAAGGTTTGTGTGAATGACTTTTTACATATTGACATACTTTCCCTCAAACTGTGTTCACAAGGGGATTTTATCTTCAGAGAGAAAAGCCCTCTAAGACCTGGCTAGGATAAGAGCAGGGACATCCCTGTCGGGGATATTTTCAGCAGCTAATCTTATTACACCATTTCACTGTTGCTACACTGTGGGCGCCTACAACCAGCGGGCTGTAGTGATGGTTAGTTTACCTGAAGTCCTCATGTCCTTCATGCTCAACACATCAACAACAATGAACGCTTCAGTGTGAGCTGTACACTTTAGAATAACCATCATCAATAAAGGCTAAGGTTAATACAAATGTACTTCATAGATATTTGACTCTTAACAGACAATGAAAGTTTATAATGTTTGCTTTGGATGGATCTGAAGAGTAAAATATGTTATTAATTGTCAGTTTCAACTTTATAAAAGCTTCCAGATAATGTTTATACATGCACAAATCTCTGTTTTATAAATCATCTGTTATATAATATATACAATGTTAAAATGTGTGCATCAATAAATCAATGATAGCTTTAGAAATCATGAGCTAACATGATTATCTATCAGTTTACCCTGAAGTGTTACCATGGGGGCTTGGACTTAAAGGGGACATATTCTGAATAATCCACTTTGTCTTTTTGAACACATGTTTGTGTAACCTGAGTGTCTACTGACCCACAACATGTGAAATAAATCCATCCAGTCCTTTGTTTGTGGTCTGCATAAGTCTTACAACACAGAGAAAAATGCTCTGCTTCAAATGTGCTCTCCTTGTGATGTCACAGTGGGATTCTGGTAAAAAAAATAAAAAAAAACTCCCCTCCCCTGGTATCTCCACCCATGGACTCCACCCCCAGCCTAGAGCAAAACTTTTGCACAAGTCCGCCATTTTTATTCTCTCTACAGAGGAGTGATGTCTACTGGGAAAACTCAGGGGGGGGGTCATTACATTTAAAGAGACACACACACCAAAACGGAGCGTTCTGAGAGAGCTGGTTTATACAGGGTCACAAACCTCCTCTGGTGCTTGATTCATGTTATATTTTGACCAAAGCACAGCACAGATGTTTCATTTAGACCACAGGGGACTGTTTGAAAAGGTGGAGGAGGGGGATAATATGTCCTCTTTAAGTTTTGGAAAGTGTTCTGGTTTCAGTTTGAAGGTAGTTTGTCGTCCCAGTAGTATTGACTTAACTTAACAGATACCTGCAGACAAGTGCAGCTGTAGATCAAAACGTTTCAATTTAAGCAACAAATCTACCTTATTGTCACGAAAGCCAATCAGCATTTAGATTTCCTGACTGCCTTGAATGCATCATTAATGACCTCCATTCAACAAACAAACATCTTCTCTCACAAAACTGCATCATGATGATGTTTTGGTGAACATTAGACCCGTTCATTTGAAAGAAAAGAGGTTCAATATCCAGGTTTATAGCTCTTCAGTTAGCTGGGATGAACCCTCTGGGGTTAACCCTTTAGGCTCCAGAGAAACAGATGAACGGCCACTCTAAGGGAAAATGAAATGATGGTGTTAACTTAATGATGTAGCTACCCTCTTTTCATCTGAACACATATGGTCCATGCTGCATTTCATAGAAATAAGTCTTTAAGCCATTAGTCCATGACATACAGTTCAACCTGTTAAGCATTTATTTATAGCTGATTATTACAAATATGAACTCTTCCTTATTTCACATTATTTTTATATACTTAATACATTTTATCTAACAGTCTGAACCTCATATTTCTTAAAGGCTTCACCCGTTGAAACATGAATCTGTATTGACATTAGGTCATATATGTAGAAATTTGAAATACATTTTGAAGTTGGTGCCTTCTTGGCCGGGAAAAGGCAGAAAGTGTCTTTTTGGCTCATGTGGATGAAAGACAACAACTCCCAGAATGCACAGCTCCGCAGGCCACTACCACTAAGGTCAGGTTTACAGACATATTTACTTCAACACATAAGACCATTTCCTCAACTGATTCAGAGATTTCTTCCAGAATTGATCTTGTAAATTCCTGTCAGAAAACAGGATCATGTCTGTGTCCATAGACAAACAGTGAGAGCACCGACACTACCAGTCCGCCCCAGCTCGAGCCGGCCCCCGGGCTGCAGCAGCCATGGCATCAGAGGCAGCAGCCGTCTCGTCGCTATAATGCGGCTCGTAGAGATAGCCACTAACATCCAGTTCGAGCACAATACCTTCAAAATCCCCTTCACCCATATCAGTTTGAAGTTGAAACATACTTTTATCATACATTTGTTCTTCTCAACTTTCTCCATAGAGCCTGTTAGCATAGCTTCAAAGCAATATGGCGGACGTTAAGTTTCGATTCTGGGAGTGAGTTCCCACCCACTGATCTGTGATTGGTCTGTAGCTTCAGTGGTCGAAAATATGAGGAACTAGCGTTGTAGTTTCACCCTGCTAACCACAACAGCTTCCACTGACTCAAAAATCATCATTTTGCGTCACTGGAAGCTCCTTTTCAGACTTAAAAATACAAAGATTTCCCATCTCAGGGGAAAATGAGGGTGGGATGCACGACCATTCAAAAATACTACCAGGTTTCTAATGATACAAAGATTAATGCTAATGGGTGAAGTATCCCTTTAAGTTTGTTGGTTTGCTCCCTGACTAGTTTCCTGTGTGTGTACGGTGCAGTAAAGCCAAACTACAAAGGGTCATTAGGGTCATTGTGTCTGTACATTTTCTAAAAATCAACGTCACACCAGACTTAACTGCTTGGTTGGTCATTCTTCTTATTATTATTTTTTTTTTCTATAACAGATATTTTTCTAACATTAAAAAGAATTGATCTGCTGCACAGATTTAAACCTAACCCAAGTAAAGGTACATTTCAAAAACAAGCTTCCTGTTACAGATATGTGTTTGTGTGAGTACCAGCAGCAGCTAGTTTAAGTTCTAAATGCACATGTAAACCTTCCCCTCACATGGTGCACTCTGTGTTGATGACTTCTATGACTGAAGAGTTTGTGCTTTTTCTTTGCTCTCCTTCTCTGTCTGCTGCTCTCGGCTCTTCCGGACACTACGTAAGTCTACTCAGTGTGAGATGTGTTTTCCTTGTGGTAAACACTGATTGTTTATTTCTGGATGTTCACTGATCATCTGCACTGTGCGAGGTCAACACTGTGTTCTGTGCTTTTCGAACAGAATCCCTCGAGGACTCTAGTTGAGGCTGACAGCTCCAGAGAATATATCTGACAGGAAGACTTTGCAGGAAATGATTTTTAATCGTCTGTGTCTCTGCCTTTCAGCCATTCAAGGCTTCTCTCCTACGAGGAAGATTCGTAACTTTGAGGAAGCTCGAGGTCTCGACAGGATCAACGAGAGGATGCCGCCACGCAAAGACGGCCAGCAGCCAGACGGCACTACAATCAACTCAAACAGCCCCAACAAGAACGGCACTGATGGATAGAAACACCAACAGCCACTTTGAGCCCATAGCTCCTGATCGTCTCCTGCCTCTGTCTCTGTCTCTCTCTCTCTCTCTGAAGGATGAACACTCAGACACATCAGCAGGTTTTAAAAAAAGGTCAAAGAGCGCGGGAAAAAGAACAAACCAAACATTTAAACTAAATCTAGTTGACGGATTGAGAACATTTTACTGACTGAAGTCAAATGTATATCATACATGTAAGTCCTCACATACACCGGTCAGATAACAAGGAGAATATTATATTTGAGTTGAGTAGGCGGAGCCCTGGTTATTAAAAGTTACTTTCAGTTTTTTATGGTTGTTCAATGTGTTGAAGAAATAACTGTCAGAACATTTGAAGCACAGAAACTGAAGCCTCATTTGGAGCTTACTAGATTCTTTGAGATGATTGGCTCTGGAGATTCTACATACTGTGTGAGTTATAAGTGAAGTATGTTTGTGTTAAAGACAAAAAAAAAAGAGCCAGTTCAATCATTTTCTTACCTCAAAAAATTTGATGAAGAAAAAGTTTAATTTTCCCTCTTTTTTTTTTCAAAATGTTGAAATCCCAAAGATGCTGAACGGCTGTGTTCATCGTGTTGTTCCCTTTGAGTTAAACGGGTCTAATGAAGGATTCATGCCTGCTCTGCAATCATAGTTTCTGCTGGTGTGTGAATGTGTTTGCTTGATGCCAACGAGTTCTCACTTTGCTAAACCAAAAAAAGCAGCACCAAACTAGAACAGTCAAAAGTCTCTTAAACCCTTTTCACACATACAGAAATCTCCTGAAGAGATTAGTCTACCCTGAGGTTCTTTATGCTATGTGTGAACGCAAACAGCCGCATTTTTCGCGCAGACTTTACCTGGAGTTTATCTGTCCAGACAGCTAGTATTTTATCCACAGAATATCCGAGTGAGCTGATGTCTGAACACAGCCGAATATACTCCAGAGAATTCACCTCGAGCCAATAGAAAGAGAATGATGTTTATAAACAGTGACTGTCTAAAGTGTCTGCACGCGACCACTACGATCTCCGTGCACGTAATTAAATGGCTGCATTCTGTTTTCTGTTCGTCAGTATATTGTTCTCCTCTCTTTTGTGGATGTTGTCATTCCATTGGATTACACATATGTGAACGACTAGGTCAGGAGAATCTCCGGAGAAGTCCTCCTGTAAATATCTAGATATTATCCGGAGTGCAGATGTGAAAACGGCTCTACACAGCTTGTGAGCTTCTCTCTTCTGTTGAGCCCTGCACATATTCACTGACACACTTTTCATTCTGTACAAAGACAACAGGCTTTAAAATACTCCCCAATGACTTGTGTTTCTAATGGTTGATGACATGATAATAATAATAATTTATACTTTATTGATCCCGTGAGGGGAAATTCGTTTTTTACACTCTGTCTAGTAAACATGAACACAAACATGCAAAAACATTTGCATTTCCATTTGCATTAATGGAGAGGTCTCAGAGTGAGGGGGCTGCCCACAGTGAGCGCTCCTGAGCTGGTGGGGGGGTTAGGTGCCTTGCTCAGGGGCACCTCGGCAGTGCTCAGGAGGTGGACTGGCACCTCTCCAGCTACCAGGCCAATTTCCGGCGACCCTCCGATTCCCAACCCAAGTCCCTACAGACTGAGCTACTGCCGCCCCCAACTACTGCCGACATCTTTGATGATGTAACATGACAGTTTCATTTGATGTTTAAACTTTCTGTCTTTCCTTGGTATCTGATTGCGTATCATTTTGAATCTACAGAGTGAAACATATAGCATGCAGTGAGATCACAGCTTTAATATTCACTGCTGTACTCAGACTAAATGGACTTCCCTCTGGCAGTGATGATAAAACCGGTGCTGTAGCCACACTACCAGCTGTCTATCAAGGCCTGACAGTAACTCTCTCAAACATGGCTGACTGTTTACTCTTTTTACTCTAGTACTACAAGGGGATTAGAAACTAGCTGAGTTTGCTCCGCTCTCTTCTAGGTCTTTTTAACACCACAGCTCTTCAAGGCCAGCTTCTCCTAGGACAACCATCTCAACTAGTGCCTAGAAACACCTGACTGTAATTCTGTTGTCAAAATGCTTGGAGAATCGCTCCTCTCTTTAATTTTTTGAATGAGGCGTTCATGTGCCATGTCACCTTGGCCACACATGTCACAAACTGTTGTGTGTTTGGTGAACAGAGGTCAGCAGGGGTACTTGATGTATGAACTATTAATCTGGATAACTTTTCTAAATGTTGTTGTTAAACATTGTGTTCAGTAGATGCTTAAAGGGTTTGCATTCATAAATGTGTTGTTAAATTTTGAAGGTAAGGCTTTATTGGATGAGCCATACACAATCCTGACCTCTTGTTAGGTCGTTTATATATCCTGCAGAATGTAAAAAATATTGTTATTAAGAATCCTAACGTAGCTGTGGAGGGTTGGAAAATGTACCGTCTTTGTCATGCAAGGCCATGAAATCTTTGACGTTGATGTATCACTTGAAAGAAAGAATAAAATGAAAACACAGTGTCTCTTTTCATTTGGATTGCTTCTTTAACATTTCATCGATCTATTTACACATTTAGCTCCCAAAATGACAACACATGCACAAAGGAATGAGTCAGCTTGAGGATTGTACAGTTGTGGTAATAATTATTTTGCTAACATCCCCTAACATGTAGCATTTCTGTTTTCAGAACTTTTCAACCAAACATCTTTGACATTGCATGGATCCTTTCCCTAAGTGTGTCTTGGGTTGTGCTGGAGAGCAAGCTGTTAATGCACTAAAGAAAGATCCTGGACTCAGATAGGATCATATGATATGCAACACTAAAAACAGCCCTCTCTCTCATTACAAGAAGAATGTAATCCTTTTTTTTTTTTTTACATTTTGAGGTCTTAAATTTATAAACAACAGCTAAATAACAAGTGCATTAATGAAATATAAAACACATGAGCATTAATAACAGGAAAAACATTCTGATACAACCCAAACAGTTCACTTCACTCTCATCTTAGGGCGGCTGTGGCTCAGTTGGTAGAGTCATTGCCTCTCAACTGGAAGGTTGAGGGTTCAATCCCCAGCTGGGCAAGACACTCAACCCCGAATTGCTCCTGCTGCTTCAGTGGCGGTGTATGAATGGATTAGTTACTTCTGATGGATGATACTACATAGTGATCACTACCATCAGTGTGTGAATGGGTGGGTGTGACAGGTGGTGTAAAAGCGCTTTGAGTAGTCGGAAGACTAGAAAAGCACTGTATAAGCTCAAGTCCATTTACCATCTTGAAATGGTTCTGACCTTGTAATTTGCAGCAGAGTTAGTATGGACCTAACAAACTGCTCCTCTGTGTTTGAGGACACTGAATAGAAAAAGGATTCAAAGTATCCTAAAGTGCACTGATGATTCCTCTCAGAGAACAAACATTACAAGTTTGCTTTACATTTAGAAGCCTTCTACAATTCATTTAACAGACACTTTTATCTGAAGCGAGAGTAAGAACAACACAAGGATCTAAACAACGTCAGTGCAAACGATCAGCTTAGAGTCCGTTCGGACCGATAGGACACACAGGTGCTGACAGGAAGTGACCAGAGGCAGCCTTGAGTAACTCTATAACAAGGCACAATAATGCACAAAAGAGCTGTGATGTTTTAAACACCAGAATTCTTGTAAAAGTTAAAAAACATAATATTAGTATAACCTAGCTGGGGTAAAAGGCTGAATTCTTTTATTTAAAAAAACCCTTAATGTGCGGTAACAGAAGTCCAGTGTTTCTCCTCCACACTCAGCATGTAGCTGCTACTGTTCTTGTCACTTAACACAGGCAGTAAAGAAATGGCAGAGGAAACAATCATGACTGGAAAACTTTGGAAACATGTCACTCTGATTTTCTGGCTTGCCAGCAACTTCCCCCAATGAACAAGATGTTTCTTCCCTAGTCACCAGTGGGTCTGAGTCAGACCTTTGGTGGTGGTACAGGCCTCAGCGCCTAGAAGAGAAACCAGAAGGGAAACAGCTTTGTTGTTTACTTCATTATTTGTGTTAAAGAAATACAATTGAAATCAGGAAAAAAGTCAATGATTACATACAAAATACAAAGGTGGGACATAAGGAGGGGCTTAAATGAAGCCCCCTAAACTGGAAAGAATTTTGCAGAAGTTCATATAAGAGACCATCAGAAGTAACTCATCCATTCAAACACATTCACATGTTTGACACCAAGTTTGTGGGTAGTCACAAGAAAAACTATCTGACCCTTTATAAAAACCAGCGTACAAAGTGTTATGGATAGATTCCTAAGTCTCTAAGGGTGTGTCTGAATTGTCTTTTTTGCTGAGTAAGATTTTTAACTGAGTGAAATGACCCGGAAGCATTGAAGTGATAAGAGCCGTCTGAATTCTCTAAAAGCTAAGGAAAGGTGGGTCAATGCTTCCTAACCTCCTTTAGCTTAAGATACACCGGACCATCCTTTACCAAAGGAGATCAGATATGCCACCCCACAATTCCTTGCGGCCGCAACATTTAAAGCGAGTCGTGAAAATGAACGGTGACTGTAAAGTGACACAGATCATGTAAGAGACATTTTTATCCAGATGATGTTTTTATTCTACATATTTAATTCACTTAAGGATGCTTTGTGCAGTTGTACATTTGTATGCTTAAAACATTTTGTATATCTTAGTTAAAAGTAACAATTAATTTCATAAATTAAAACTTATTTTAACCCGGGGTTAAGGTTAAGAGGATACTATCCACTTTACCTTAACTCACCTTTACCTTTGTTTTGAAACTATATTTTTCTTTTGGTCATTTTGTGACTCCTTCGATTACCCCCGTTCTTTGAGTCCTACTTATCTTTTGTTTTGGAGACTAATTTTATGTGTATCTATCATTTTGATAGAATAAGTGATTTGAAGGACTTTGTTCTTCTCTTACCTTAAAGAAACCAGAGGCCCTCTCATGTGGTATCTTTTTGTGAAAGGTGTTTTGTTAGTTCCCCCACTTGGGGAACGTAATGTAACAAAAGATTTTTGCTCTTGGGTATCACATAGTTTAGGAAATGAATTAAGCTGTCCAATTTAATGAGATAAAATATGTTTTGCTTTATGGTGTCTGAGAGAGGCTTATAAGCTGCATGTCATGTGGCAGGTGAACATGTATGTAAAATCAGAATTACCTGGCGTGCAGCTGTGTAGTTCTGGCCCGGGGGCTTAGGTCTGTTTCCTGCTGGGGGAGGTGGAGGGGGAGCCCCTCTGGGCTTTGACCGTCCAGCCTAAAAATTCAAGTAGTTTTACGAATTGAATTAAAAGTTTACATGATTACCCTAACCCTAACCTGTAAAGCTGTAGATTTCCAACACTCTACCTGTGACACCATCGGTGGAGTAGGAGCCTGTTCTTTGTTTAGGCGGGAGCTCAGTGCTGGCGTCTTCCTCTTGGTGCTGTTATATAAAAAGAGAGACTTTAGTAATTGGCTTTTCAGACTTGTTAAAATGAGTTAACTTATACTTACGTTGGCAAAATGGTACTTCGTCGTTTTTTCCACATGAACCCTACCACACCAACAACAAAGCCTATAACCCCTAAGACTGCCAAAGTGATGGCAATAGCTGCTCCTGCAGAAACAGATCAGAAAACAAGTTGTTTGCGGTGCAACACAAGTGATTCAAATGCATAAATTAGTAACGCAGAAAGTACTCATGATTGTGTATTGTTTGTTTGAATGAACAACAGCAGAAAGGTCTAACCAGTAGAGAGAGGACTTAAAGATCCATCCTTTGAATTGCAGAGTGGAGGTATCCAACCAGGCTCACACTGACACTCACTCCTGTGATTACACACCTGACAAACACAGAAGACATTCGTTTGTTGTGTTAACGGCACTATGTGCATCACTGAGATGAAATCAGAATGCTACACACAACAGATGTTCAAATCTTTTGCATCTTAAGATGTAGAGCAGCTGTGACAACAACAACATACTTCTATAAACTAAACCAAAGTGAACCATGAGTTCAGTCAGGATGTCAGTTACTCACAGCGTTCCCTGGACATTTTGCTGAACAGTTTGTGTTTAGGTAGGCTCTCTCCATATCCATACACTGATTCTGACTGCACACCTTCAAAAACAAAGCAGTTACAAAGTCATTGCTTACGTTGATATTGAACCCTGGTATCCAATCTGCTTATGCTGGTTAATCATGAACACATTTACAAAAGATCCTCTCAACAGATAACACTGGTTATTACCTTCCCATCAGCACATTTAGTCCCAGTGTCCACCTGGCCATAGTCCTGTTCATGGTTCTCAAAGAATGCCGCTTTGCAGGAACCAACCCGGACCATGCGACCATAGTTTGGACTGTCCTTTCCATTTTGGCAGAAGAGCTTCCCACAAAGCACGTCACTGCAAAGGAAGAGAGGATTGAAGAATGTGTGAGCTAACTTATTCAACAACACACATGCTTTCAGTAAACATTCAACACAAATACTTTATTTTGATGTTTTGAATATAAACAGAATTTTAAAAAGGATGTATTGCAGAGTAACTACTTTACTGAGACTTAGGGTGTATTCACATCAGGGAAGTCTTTTAGTTCACTTTCTTTGGTCCGGACCAAATGCAGTGTTTCTGTGCGGTTCGTTCTCACGTTGCACTTTCCGCAAGAGGACCAGAATTTTTAAACAAAACCACATGAGTGCAAAGATCAATCATTGGACCAAAAGGTCTGGGGGGCGGGGTAAAGCGATAATCACAAAGTAAACAATCATGGAGCGTGCTGCACTTGTTGTCCTGGTATTGATTTGGTTCAGTTCCAAACGTTAGCAGAACATTTTGTTTGATACTTTCATTTTATGGAGCGATGCTTATCATGTTGCAACGACGAAGACGTGCTAAAAGAAGGCTGCGATGGAAAGCTCTGATGATCACCTACTATTGCACGCTGACAGCAAGCCTTTTGTGCAGAAGCAAACATCAACGCTGAGCTGCTAACCAAACAATTATTTCCCATAATGCAACGGGAGCCTGTTACGTCCAAAAAGGCGTCTGATTTTTAGAACTGGGTTGGACTGAGGTCGTTTGGAATCGAACCTAGACTCACTCTTCGTCTGGGTCTCTGTTCGGCTGTTTGCTGTGACCCGAGTTCGATGGTTTGTATTTACACATGCCCGAAAGATCTGCACCAGGGTTTTAGTTCGTTTCAAGCGAACTTAACACGCTTACTCTTTCTGGCAGGGTATGTACTGGGCCTTAGAGGGACGTCTGCAGAAGCCGTAGTAGATTCCTCTTTTGTTCTGGTCATAGCAGGATCGAATGGCTTCTGTAGCACCTGATGACAGAATTATATATATATATACAGAGATTTGAAGTAAAAATGTTTAATGGTGATTATTTTTGTTCCCCTTTACAAAGTAATATGAAATAAAACATATCTGGACACTTACCATATCCATACAGCTTGATGCACTGGTTTGGCCTCTGTGGACAGAAGCCATTGTGGCAGTATCCCTGGCCTCTATCACATGGAAGACCATTCACAGCAAAGACGTCTTCAGGACAAGTGGCCTTCTTCCCATCACAGTACTCTGCCAGGTCACAGTCATCCTGCTTCCTGCGACATTCCTTGGACTGAGGCAAGATCTGTCCAACACGATCAATGAAAGGGAACAAAAAATAAATACTGTTTGTTATACTTTTAATTTTCCCCCGCAGAATAATTCATATTCCTTTAACCTCTGCATTTTAAAAATGGATGTAATGGGAAAAAACTACATTTGCAAAAGGCTACAAATAATTAATGGCAAAACACACAAAACAAGATCATTGGTCAAGAGATTGTCTCTCACCTTACAGTCCTCACAGCACTCGCCTTCAGCACATTGAGAACCCTCTGACAGGGTGCAGGTTGTGGCATTGCAGCATGGGTTGGTGCACTCCTATAAGGAGGACAATACAGAACTGATCAGGCTTTTTCTTCTTTTGACATAAACACAGATTCAGCTGGTCAATCAGTCAAGAACAGGGCATACAGAGACAGACAAACGTCATGCTCACACTCACACCTACAGGCAGTTTGAGAGTCATGAATTAACCCAATGAGCATGTCATTGTATATGGGAAGAAGTCTGAGTACCCAGACAGATCCCATGCATGCATGGGGAGAACATGCAGACTCCACAAGTATGCATGATGGGATTTAAACCTGGAAGCTTTTAGCTGTGAGTGAACAGTGCAAACCACTGCAACACGGTTCAGATGTGATTCAATTAGTCATGTTACCAAAAAAGTCTTGACATGTCCCTCATTGTCAAATGGTAAGGATACTGTTATCTACCTTTTCTGTGAATGTTGTCTTGTTCAAATCTGAATGTTTTATGAGCTATTATTAAAAGGGCAATTAGAAACAAAGCACTTATGATGCATGATGGAAATTCACAGTTTAAAACCTGCCAACAACAACAGAAAGGTGAGGTCATCCAGGGCTAAATGTGTGTTTTGTGCCTGTGGCATTGAATACCAGCAGAGGCACAAACAGGTCAGAACATTTTCAGAGGTTTGCACATCATTGGAATTATAGTTCTACTGCATTACATTACGACTCATGTTATGGATGCGTATAAATATTTTTTACACTAAAGGGATCAACTTTCTTTTTAAAGGGCAACCGTGGCTCAGTGGCGAAGTTGACCGTCTCTCAACCGGATGGTCGGGGCTCAATTCTTCCACAATTTCCCAGTTTGGACCATAATTTCCCAGTTTGGGATCAATAAAGTAATTCTATTCTATTCTAAAGAACAATTATAAAGCCTGAAATTATTAGGAAGGATTAACTATGAGTTCAATAAATATTATATGTAAAGAAAGGAAGTACATCCGTTAAGCACTTGGGAAGCCAGCACTGAACAGCAACAACAATCCAGACTCTTATTCTTAAAGTAGAACAAACAATCAGAAGGTTGCATGCATTTATACCACTGAATCTTTCCAGGGACGAGGACAATTTGGAGTACTCCGTTTTATTTCACTGAAGGGACAAGGGTCGAACGAGGATCTGGTTCCCTTATTTTACCATCCAAAATGTACCTGTTCTGAGGGTTGTCATTTCCTAAAAAAACAAAGACGTAAGAAGTGGGCCTTGTTGTGCTAAAACATTTGTGATCATGAAAACCTGTTGAGCAGCAAGTTGTGTCAATGTTTGTTGCTTGGTCACTGGCCGTCTTTCCTTAACACAGTGGCTCAAACACTTGAATACTTTTTCAGAAATAAATAGTTGTACATTTTATATTTTGTATAGATGACAGAACTCCCACAAATTGTCTTGTTTACTGTTGGAACATTTATAAAATAAATGGAATAATAGAAATGCAGATTTAATATTTCAGCACTAAACAAGAAAATATGACAGAGTTCTTTTCCCCCAGTCTGTTTGTAAATCTATGATCCCAGTATTATACCTCAATGAATAACCTAATCAATACGTTCAGTGTGTAAAGAGCTGTTACACTTCATGACTAGTGTATACTATTTACTATATGTATATGTAAAAGGAACATAATGCTCATGCTGAATTGCAGGTTATTTGTTAAATAATTAAGAAACAGAATTATGCAGATTATTAAGGAAGCGACCCGTTAGTAAAACGGGTTAATTTTCAAATATCAGCAGTTTTACGATCTTTCTGCACATCTCCAAATGAAGTAAAAGGTGGTCTGCTAAAGTAGAAAAAAAACTGGTGCTGCTGTTCAAATCACAACTTAGCAGACCCGAGTTCCTCTAGAGGAATGTGTGGAACATGTCAGCGTGAGTTCTGTGCAATTACTTCAGCAGTGCCACAGTCACAGTGTTCTCCTTTCTCCACAAAACCGTTTCCGCAGAACGCCGGAGCCACAAGCCTGTTGTAATCTGGTTTGTCCAGCAGGCAGCTAGGGCTGCGGCCTGTCAGGTATTTCTCGTACATGTTGCCGCTGCAGCTACTGAAAGAGCGGGGAACATTCCAGCTGTGAAAAAACAAAACAACATGTCAACTTTTTAAGCCACATAAAGTTTCTTCAACAGGAAAAATACATCTTAATGCAGAAATGATGATTTGCTTTGAGAGGAAAAGTATGGCTTCCTCTTGAAAGATTCCTGCTTAGTCATGAAAGTGTGACATGACTTGCAATACATCAAAGCAGATATATGATCATTTCACTATTTACACCTGTTACATGTGAGGATGTCCTCTGTAAGAATATGATTTATCATTGCACTCCTATAACATCATCCGCCTTTTAATGGAAAGTTAGAGGGAACCAATCTACATTACTTCAGAATATATATATATATATATATACACACATTTCTTCTTGATTGTTAACTGTGTAAACTCCATTATGCAGGTAGCAGCTAAAATAGCTGGCTATAGTTCAGTGATGCACATTTTAATATATGCTATATGTGAAGTGATATGAGACTTCACACAGCTCTGCTCCCTGTCATTACCTGTAAAAAGACGTGTCAAATTACAGTTTGGGGTTCTAAAGACATCGGGCCTCATTTACTAATATGTGTGTAGAAATGTTCTTACTCTGCACATTAAATAAGTGCATACGCAAAATCACCGTCAGATTCATGACACGTGTGTACCAGTATATTTTGTTCTCACCACCAGGTGTATGTTAGTCAATCAGAATGATTCTGAATCAACAGGCGCGTGCCCTCAACCTGCAGTCAGCATACTACCACGCCCCAATCTCTCCATATAAGGACATCCGATTGGTGTATCAGGACGAGAGCAGAGAGGTGGAGACATGTAGAAGTTTTTAGGAGATGGCCTCAAAAGGTAAAAAAGATCGTTGTGTCTGGGGTTTAGATGATGTTACAGTGAATTACAGAGCTGCAGCAGTACGTGTATTGGCAGACAGAATCAGCTGATCAGTCATTCATCACACTGTTCAAACATTTTGATGGTCTGATGTGCTCTCTTCTGAAGGCACCGGCTGCTATTTGTTTCAGTAAGGCTGCTCTTAATAAATGTATTATAATTATAATAATTCACGTTTTTAATGGTTGTCTTTTCAACATTTATTTAAAATATATTTATTTATTTACTAAATGTATTTTTCATGTCGTGCATTTAGTTAAAAGAGTTATGTTTACATTTTCTGAGAAAGCTGGTCAATCATTTGTGCGTACAAATGGTCTGAGGAAGTTCTATTTTTGTTCACAGAGTAAGAATAAATTCAAGTAAGAATATGCCCAATGTCATGTGTGACTTTTTGAATATAGTTGTAAAACAGAATTCTAAATGGGAAGAGTCACCTGACCCTGACAATAATCTGGTATTTGTGCTTCTGTGTGCAGACAAACTAGAATCACGTCTTTTAGAATTTCATCCTCTTAGATATTTAAAGAAATATCAGTTTGAGCATTTAGACAAAACATAAAAACCTTCTGACAGGTTTCTTGTCATTCTTTACCTGAGTGCTGCAGCCATGATGCAGCTGTCCCCAGAACAAGCACAGGCACTAGAGTCATCGTGGTCCATGCCCAGGTTGTGGCCCATCTCATGAGCCAGAGTTGCTCCCACTGCAATTGTCCGGTCATTGTGATCCTGAGAGGAAACAACCAATTATTTTAAAGATGACTCTTTAAATTTAATCAGGCTTATTGTTTACAAATGCAACTAGAAAACAAAATATCAGTTTAATTATTCCACAAAATAACCTCCTTCCCTTCAGCCAGGTTCAGAATGTGAAGACCACTATGTTTGAAAAGAACGGAGACTAACATACTGTTACTTCAGAGAGACGTATTTTCTTTCCTTTTTGCACTGAAACTTAAGCCGCCTAGTAACATTACAAATAAAATAACCACTTTACAACCATTTCATTGGCTCAAAAAAGCTTTCCCTGGGCTCAGTGGTGCTCTGAGCTGAATGCTAACAAAGACATTTATTACGTGCTCTTGTTCAAGATGTCATGTTAACATCACTTTAATTTGTATTTGACTCTGTTGAGTATAGAACATTAGGAAGAACTCCTACAAATTGAACTGGACAACTCCTCTCCAGATACATCTGGTATCCATCTCATCCAATCCAAAGTGTCTGATACAGAATCCCCAGTTTGGTTGTGTATGAATCGTGTTTAAAGCAGTGTATGGTATCGTGTTGTAAAGACTAAAAAGTCCCTATGTAAAGGCTCTTCTTTGTTCACTTCTACACGAGTTTGCCTGTTTACACTAAAACAAATGGATGATGTGCCATGAACTGATCTGTGTGCCTGTCACTCTTCGCAGAGGAAAAAGAAAACCCTAACCCTGCAGCCAACAGTGGATTTCTCATATTTCTCTAATAACCAATCTATCGTAGGTAACGATGAAGAAATGAAAACGTTTGTCAGCTCTCTGTTTTGTGCTTAACCACAGTTTCCCTTCTCTTTTTGTCTTCGCAAAATCGCAGTCATCTCTCTCTCTCTTCTCCAATGAATTAATATCTTTCAAAATGAATGTGATGTAGGCTTCTGTTTAGTTCGCATGTACAACCCCAGATCACAATTTGTCACTTGAGATATTTCAAAGTGAACATGGTCCAAGTGATATCACAAGAGACTTCCTGTCTTAACATTACACATTACCTGTACTACTCCAACAGCGTGACCTGAGCACAGTGTCCCAACATAAGCCAGACCAACAGTTGCTCCTTCAAAGTCAATACCACTGAAAGGAAAGGAATGACCGTATGAGACACTTTTAAACACATGCATCAATTGTTCAAAAGCATCAGCAGTTGTTTTTATTTTTCCTTACTACATTAAAACTAGAGAATTTTACTAGAGTCCTATAAGTACTTAAGCTTGATAACTGAATGTAAAATACAGCTTGCTGATTCCTCTATAACTACACTGGAATGTAAATTCTGGATTTTATAACATTAGTTTTCATGTGATTTGATGAAGCCTGACACCATGCCAACAATCCCAGATAATAAAGCAGTAAATGAGGGAAACTGTGAGTCAGTGCAGTAAGCAACATAAGTCTAGAAAATACACTTTAAGGGTTTTGATTAATCATTTGAATGACCTTTCATAATTTATAATTTTGAGCTTAAACGTATTGAGAGTTTGAGACCTGATCAGATGTGCCATGTCGTGTTTTTTTCTTTTGATTAGTTCAGAGTTTCTCCACTTCATGAAAGCACCCAGGTTGGCCCCAGCTGGGGGGGTCACAGAAATGAGGTCACTTCTGGACCAGATCTCTAATCCAACCAGAGCAATAAAGGTCCTCAGGGGCTTGTATACCTGCAAGCAAAACCAGCATGACAAAGATCTGGAATCTATTGCTGCAAATAGAGATGTTGCCAAAAAGATTAAAAAAATTATGTAATTAACAAAAGAGTCTCAGAACTGTACCTAACATTTGCCAATAAAAAACAGAAACACAGACTTACGAGATTTACAAAGTTGACAATTTCAAACATCCTCTTCCTCAGCGCTGTCTGATCTTTCTTCATCTTGAGAAACTAAAAAAAGGTCATTATGTTAAAGAAAACGGTCTGGTTTTCACAGGAAATGGCCATGTCCATATCTTACCTCACGGTTATCAGCAACAAGGTAAAGCTCGACGTATTTCTGTTGCTGAACTATAGTTATACCCTGGAAAACAAAATCATTCACATTTTTTAAGTTCCATATGTGTAATTGTTTTACAGTGTAATAAATTACATTTTGGCATTCTCCTTTAAAACAAACATTATATCATACCTAGCCCATTATCCTTAAAGGTGAAAGGTGTTATGAAAGCTTACCCCTGATCTGGCTCGGCTGCGGCTTGTTGGGGGTTCAAAGTCGTCACTCCAACTGGTGTTGGTGACACCACACACTGAAGGGGTGAAGTTCTTGTCGTTTAATGTTGTCACTGCGTGATCTCCCTCATCGCTACCAGAGAGTGGCTCAATCATGTACCTCTGTTCAGAAGTCCTGAAGTAACCCCTAAACCATTATCAGCCAGTTAGTATTTTAGTTCAACAGACATAGGCAGAATTAAATGTCTTGATTGGGTCACATTTTAGAGACCAGCACCAAAAGATCATTTTACACACAAATATTACATTTTTAAAAAGACTAACATGGCAGGTAATGAAGTGTTTTCAAACCTTACCCGGAGCAGCCTATCAACTGGACTAACTACCGTAGATTTCTCATCCGTAAGATAAAGTGGTTCCAGTTTAAAATCTACTGTAGCCTATATTAATAATCTTTGTATATTTACAATACCTTTCAAGATTTTTTGCTCCAAGTGATGAATTCCCAATTTCTTTTTCTGGACTTTATTACGTTGCTGTTTTAATGCTGTCTTGTTATTTTCTGCTATTTCTGTCACAGACTGCTGCTTCGAATAACATTACAAACTCTGGATTACAAAGTCCAATTTTTTTTATAAGCAGAAAGAAGTCCATCCGTTTTGTTCTGCTAATCCGAGGTTGGGTCGTGGTGTCAACAGACTAAGCAGACTTCCCTCTCCCCGAAAACGTTTTCTAGCTCCTCCTGGGGGATTCTGAGGCATTCCCAGCCTAGACGGGATATATAATCCCTCCAGTGAGCTCTGGGTCTACCTCAGCCTCTCCTCCCGGTTGGGCGTGCCCAGAAAACCTCCAAAGGGAGGATTCAGGATCAGCCCCCTCTTAACCATGACGATGCTGAACCAATCCACATGTCAATCTCATGGTCCATTTTACCCTCACTCATAAACAAGACCCTGACATACTTAAAGTCCTTCACTTTGGGACTCTCTCCCTATCCGGAAGGAACAATCCACTGTTTTGCCGCAGAGGCTGCAAAGGCAGAGGTAAGATTTTGAGGCCAGGATGGAATCTGCACGGTTCCTCCTGTATCCGAAGTTCAACATTTGGTCGGAGCCTCTTTTCAGCACCCTAGAATAAACTTTCCCTGGGAGGCTGAGAAGTCTAATAACCCAATACTTGGAGCACACCCTTCCTTTAAAGGGTGGCTGTGGCTCAGTTGGTAGAGTTATCGCCTCTCAACCGGAAGGTTGAGGGTTCGATCCCCAGCTGAGCAACGTGTCCTTGGGCTAGACACTTAACCCCGAATTGCTCCCGCTGCTTCAGTGGTGGTGTATGAATGGGATTAGTTACTTGTGATGGATGATACTACATAGCAACCACTACCATCAGTGTGTGAAAGGGTGGTCGACGCCCTGTAGCCCCCACCCCGCAGAGAGAGTCATGTGGGTCAGGTTCACGTTAAGCCGGATGGCAGGTGAAGGCCGGGGCCTAAGCTTGCTAATAGCAACACACACAGGCAAATCAGTCAAAAAACAATAGGGAATAATGCAAAGCAAGAAACTCCATTGGATCTGCAGAGTCCCTCTGCACCTTTAAGAAAAAGCTAAAAACCCAGCTCTTTCATGAATACCTACTAACTTAATGATGATCTCCATATTATTGATGATGATGATGGTAATGACGATGGTTTTGTTGATAACGTCGACTTATAAGATGGTTTCTATACTGATTAGAGCTCTCAAGAACTGCCCTCAATGTTGTGCTTTGCCTCTGGTCACTTCCTGTCAGCACCTGTGTGTCCAATCAGACTCAAAGCTGATCGTTTGCTCTTACTCACATTGTTCCCTTTTTTCTAGATCCTTGCTCGTGTTGTTCTTACTCTCTGATGTACGTCGCTTTGGATAAAAGAGTCTGATAAGTGAATTGTAGAATTGTAGAAGGGATGGATGACAGAGCGACCAACAACAACAAAAACAACTGCCACAGGGACAGACTGGGGCCAGGCCTCACTGCCAATGTACTAAAGCCAATCTTTATGAGATTTATGTTTAAAAAACACCACATCTTTATCCTTAGTTTTTGGTAAAACTGTTCCCTACTTTTAAAGGAAATGGTTTCTGATAAAGGAGCCAATGCAGCTAAATTTAGCTACTCTTAGCTTAGTTAGCTGTGCAGCTAGCACTAGCATTAGTTGATTCTGTCCAGCCTGGGAGCCCTGAACACTGGGGGGATTATCGATGTTCACACATCTAAATGACTGGTCAAGGTAATCAGGCTGGACCAGGGGGAAAAGGGATTGCAAGAAACTTATTTTCATGAACTTTGGACAGTTTAAAGATGAAGTTTAAGGTTTGGAGTGCTTACCTTAGTCCATCACAAGTGCTGATGCTAACTGATGATTTACTATCATGCAAAATCTTCCCATGGTAATAGCAATGATCCTGATAAAGACATAAAGATGATGACGGGTTATGAACAGTTACAAATCCAAACTATATTCAATTTGTTTATTTCTATCACAGAATTGTTGAAGCATTAAAAAAATTCAAGTCATGTACAAGGAAATGAAAACTGGCACAAAACGTGACTGCAAACACTTACAATGTCTTTGGGGGTCGTGGTGACTTGGGTCCCATCTTCTTGATAGTAAGTCTCAGTGTAGTCTTTGGTAAGTAATTCACTAATGATTGAAAGATACAAAACAAAATAGCCTATAATGTAATGTTACGTCATGTGTGAAATGTGATTCACTTCCTGTGCTCTACATTTTATTCACTGTTTCAAAATGTTTTTTTTTTAAATCAAAAATCTTATTCAGAGGTTGTGAAAATCTGGACAATCAATAGAAAACAATTACTTGAACAGTCACCCATTACAGTCACCCAGAGAAAAAGGGAAGTTGCCTTTTTCTCATGTTAACAACGGCTTTATGTAAGCCATCAAGATGAAATGAACCAAAAACATTTTATTTAGCATTTGTTTATTTTGGAGGAATGGTTTGACCATAAAGCAGCGGCATGATTAAAGTGAAGTTAAAACTTACTTGTTTTTTGCTAGCTGTATTTCAATGTCTCTTCCTCCCAAAGTGATTGCATACTGAACTGTTTCAGGCCGGAGATTCTGCCAAGAAATAAAAGTGAAATTGTGCTCTCAGTTTAGTCTAACTTAATAAAAACAAGTAGCATGAATGTTGATAACTGCACAGAGGACACTGACAGTAACACACACATTTACCTCTATATGTCTTTTTCTTATTGTGTGCATTCTTACAGGTCGGACCACCTCATAGTCTTTCCCCTCTTCAAAAATATGATCATGGCTTTCTGTGGGGAAAACATTGTTAGTCTATTGTAGTTTAGGTGTGTTTTTTAACCATCATCTGAGTTAGTGTAGACATGAACCTGCTACTTGAAGACTGTCTAAAAAAAATAAATCAACTTTTGAATAAGATATTTTGGTTGCAACTCCATCCAACATAGTCTCATATTACCTCTCCTAATAAACTATAAGACTAAAGGAATTCTCCCAATATTTTGTGTCCTTATTTAAAATGTTGTAAATATTATCCTGACCTGTGTTTATCTACATCTTAAACCTCACCTTAACCTGTGTACGACAGAGGATTAGGGCCACATACATTTTTTTTTTAAAAATTAATTAAAGTGGTAAATTTACGAGATTAAACTCGTAAAGTAACGAGTTCGAGACCAGCCTGCGCAAAAATGATGAAACTAGAAAATTATGAAAGTAGAACTCTTAAAGTCTTTAAAGATTAAAAGAATAAAGTCTTTATTTAGTCTGTATCAGAAGAGCAGCAGCATCTTGTTCTCAAATGACAAACATGAAGCATCTTGTCCTAAAGGTTTCACTAATAAGGAAATAGGATACTTCCTTGTGTAGTTCAAAAACACACAAGGAAAAAAAACAGTTAGTTCAAGAGAAGTTTTCACTTCAACTTGTAAGAACTTGTTTATCTGTAAAATGATGAACAGGACACAAACTGTCTCTGCACATGAGACACTTTAACAAGGCAGACAGATAACAGACACTAATAGTTGTGTTGTTTACTTATGCAGATATGAAACTACACATGCTTTTGACACATCATCATCTTCACATTGTCTTTAAAATATCAGGACCCTGAAAAGATACTGAAGAAACTGAAGAAAGAACCACACTGACTGAGGATGTTGTGTCTGAAGATGAAAAGACTTTAAGACTTCTACTTTCATCATTTTCGCACAGGCTGGTCTCGAACCCGTTCATTTACGAGATTATTCTTGAAATTTAAAAAAATATTTTTTTTTAACATGGCCCTAATCCTCTGTCGTACCTGTGTCTCAACCTTTGTCAAGAAACGTTTAAATCTAAGAAAGTAGAAAATGCTTTAAAGGAAATGACAAAGTCTCTATGAATCATGGTTAGGTGTCACGTCGCAGCACCTCAGGGTGCTTACTCAAGTTCGATGCTCAAACCATCTCCCACAGTGTGTCACAACAATGTGTTGGAAGTCAACCAGGTTTATGGCTGTGTGTAAAGATTTCCAACACAGTGCTGATGTTGTGACACACTGTGTGAGCTGAATTTTGGATCAAACTGAAAAAAGCACCCTGAGGTGCTGCTACGTGACACCTAACTATGATTCATAGAGACTTGAGTCAATTGAAGTAACCACCTTTTGTTTGCCTCACAAAGCAGTGATAATGAAGTTTTCTGAAATTAGGAATGTCTTAACACCAGAGCTGTGGCTGTGAGCAGGTCCATGTTTCTGTCTCAGCTTGAGGAAGTCTTACCCTCAGGCAGTCAGCACAGTATTAAATATGCTAATTAGGGAGGATGTTTGTTTTGTATGTTTTAGAACAGCCAAACTCCGTTAATAAGAAAACAGTGCGTAACAATGTATTGGAGCACAGGTCCGGATTTTCAGGAACAGAAACCCTCCAGTAAAAAGATCAGACTGAGCTTAACTTCAGAAAATAATAAGTGTCTATGGTAAGAGAAGGTAAACACTTCCATGACTTACCTGCCAGGTTGAGTGATGCATCTAGCATGAGGACCCACAGAAGTAGTGTTTGTACCATTGTCCGAGTGCAGGCAGTGACTGTAACAGAGCAGTGTTCTTATCAGGTCTTACTCTGCCTACCTGCATGTAATATTGCTGTTATTGAGAGGCCACACCCCCGACCGCCCTCCTGGACCTGTCACAGCTACTTCCTTATTGACACAACAGGCCTGAACACACCCCTGCTTCTCTTAAGGAATGCAGGAAGAATACTTCACAGGATACAGTGTTCACAACTTGATCTTGCAGATTACCAAATTAAGTTTCACAAAAACCATTTCTTCATCACATTTTGACAAAATAAAATTTAACACAAAACATTTCCTACCTTTTTTTTTTTTTTTTATAGTTCAGCAGTCGCTTCCCTTTTTTTTTGCATAGAAGTCACAAATCAGCAGTATGACTCACCCATGGTGTAGCAGACGTCTGTCTCACAGTAGAGCGGTTTACCACTTGTCACACTATTGTTAGGACGTTATGAAGTTTCACAACTTTTGCTGAGTGAAGACACTAAACATGTATTCCATAAGCAGCACTTTGCTCCCTCCCCATTTCCTCTATCACTCACCCACTGACCACATGCTCCGTGTCTCGGCAGAGACAAAGTGACAGAAGACAATAAGGCCAATGTGCATGGTCTCGCAGCGGCAGACCAGGACAATTCAGGACACAGTTAAAGAAACAATGTGGGACACTTCTGTATTAAAGTAACAGACTTTTTCAATCACATATGTGATTAAACTTTAAAAAGTGTCATTCAGTTTCACTTCAAATACTCAGCGTTTTCAGTTACATACAGTGATTAGAACCAGGTCAGAGGCAAAGAGAACAGACAGAAGTTCTAGGAAAAACAACATCATCCCTCCACACTCATGGATCAACAAGAGGTCTCTGGGTATCTGTGTTTATGCAGTTTTGATGCATATTCAGATCATGAAGTTACAATATTGAGGACATGACCTTAAAGAACAATTGTCTCTCTGTGGCTGTGATGACCTCACTGCACTACCAGAAGTCAGAATCCTATCTGACAAGTGCTTTTGCAACCTTTGGGTGAAAAACAACAAATCTTTGTATTCTGAGTCTTTTAGAAAATGTGATTGAAGAACAAATGCTGTGGACATGATGTGGCTGGACAGAGCTATAGGTTGCGATACGTTTTAATTCTTGCTTTAATGAGAGCCCATATGTACAACGGAGGATAAGGGCCATTTAATCTCTTAAACTAACGAGTTCGAGACCAGCCTGCGTGAAAATGATGAAAGGAGAACCCTTAAAGTCTTTAAAGAATAAAATAATAAAGTTGTTATTTAGTCTATAACAGAAGAGCAGCAGCTTCCTGTTCTCAAATGACAAACATGGAGCATCTTGTTACACATTAGTAAAGATTTCACCAATAAGGAAATAGGCTCCTTCCGTGTGTTGTCGTTAAAACAGTTCAAGAGAAGTTCTCACCACAAGAACTTGTTTATCTGTAAAATGATGAACAGGAAACAAACTGGCTCTGCACACGAGACACTTTAACAAGGCAGACCGATAACAGAATATAAAATATCCCATAGTTGTGTCGGGGCTTTAATTTTGCAAATATGAAACTACACATGCTTTTGGCACATCATCTTCACATTGTCATAAAATATCAGGACCCTGAAAAGATACTGAAGAAACTGAAGAAAGAACCACACTGACTGGGAGGATGTTGTGTCTGAAGATGAAAAGACTTTAAGACTTCTACTTTCATCATTTTGGTACAGGCTGGTCTCAAACTCGTTGATTTAAGAGATTATTTATGATGCTTCAAAAGGGATTTTCAGGTCAACAAGTGACTTCCTGTTTCACTCATTACACATAAATATTGAATGTATTCTTCTTGTTGCTATCACTCACTTAGTTACCACTAAATACAGAAAGTAGAGCAGAGGTTAGAGGTTATAAAAGTAGAATCTTTGAGTATTTTGATCTTTCTCCCCTCAACCCTCCAAACCTTGAAAGTGTTTATTCATTACTTGTATTTTGATTATGTCAATGACATGTTGTGAATTATCAAAATTCATTAGTATAATGTGAGACACTGTTCACTCCCTGAGGGTCTTTTTCAAACTGGCCACTACACCCTCTCCCTACCCACTACCCCTCCGTTTGCGCCGAGGGTCCGTCATATTAAGTCCGTCCCAAACCAATTATCGGGGAGTGGTAGTGGGTTATAAAACCCTCCACCAGCGAGTCTACACTGATGCCGACTTGCTGAACACGTGCAGCGCTAATTGTGTCCGGTGGTAGTCATGGAGGAAGCAACCTACAAATGTAAATTCTGTGCAAGTGCCTGTCCAAACACTGTTAAACTAAGGTAGATATATTATGATTTTCATACAGACGTTTACAACTTAAAGTGTACATGGTATCAAATAAAGGCCTACCCTGCATTAGTCCAGAAAACAGTTGATGTGTTTATTTTATTGTGTGTTTAAGTTTTTATATATACAGGGACTGTTGCAAAAACCAAAGTTCATTAACTCGAGAGTTACAAACGAGAAGCTGTTCAGTATAAAAAGAAATGCAGCCAAAGAAGTGTGGGAGTAAGTTTTTTTTTTAAAATCTGTCTCTACGGGCCTACTGTGGATTGAATGTAACGAGTCTGCCACCTCACTGCTCATGCTGTTCATCTTATCTAGACTATTAATAGTAGGCTAGTGGTGGTAGTATAAAAGTTTCTAACAAAAAAAAAAAATCACTTTCCTCTCTGACTTAATGGAGCTCAGCTTAAGTTCAGACAGGAAGACTTGTTATATTCTTTCACTCATTCATCCTTTCACTTCAACCTAAACCACTCCCCCTACTACTTCCTCTGTGTACCTGCTCTGGTAATCAGCTGATTATGGGCATTTATTCTTCAAGTGATCAACCAACCAGATTTGTGCACAACCTCTCTCATCCAATCATCTCTGCTGCGGCAAAATGCTGAAACAGGAGAGGCAGTTGACGCGTGTCACACCCTCTGTTGATTGCAAGCTGAAAATCTGGGGCGGGATTTTCAAGAAAATCCAAGCTTAAAAGAGTCTGAATCCGTAACTGCCAGCAGAACAAGCTCTGATTTGAAAACTAGGAAGGTCTTGTCAGCTAGGTGGGTGAATCGAAACTTGCTTTGAGTAGATATTGATAGTGGGTCGTTGTCAGGCTTTGTTTGGACTGAACGTCTGACGCTTCAGCATGGCTACAGAGCCCGGGCATCTACCACTACTGCTTTGCCTATTTCCTCTGGTCATCTGCTAAACACATGTGCTACAAAGAAAAAGAAAAATGGGAACAGGAAAAGACACATCTGTCATAGACAACGAAATCTTAACAACTTGTCTCTGCTTAAGAAAGCTTCTTCTACCCACCCTTCATTTACTTTTGGCCTCTGGAACTGTCAATCTGCTGTGAATAAAACTGAATTCATCCAAGCACTTGCAAAAATGTCAGACATTCAGGCACTTGCCCTTACTGAAACCTGGATCCGCCCAGAAAATACAGTGACACCAGCTGCTCTTTCTGTTGACACAGTGTTCTCACACACCCCCCGCTCTGTTGGACGTGGAGGTGGTACAGGTATCCTCATTTCTAATACCTGGAAATTCAATCAACTCTTCCCACTGAGCAACAACTCCTCATTTGAATATCACACAATCTTGGTTACTGCTCCTATTAAAATGTACATTGCTATCATTTATCGCCCACCAGGGTATAATCTGAATGATTTTGTTGTGGAACTGGACATGCTACTCTCAGAAATCCCTGATGATGGAACACCACTGATTGTAATGGGAGACATGAATATACACACTGATAAAGCCCAGGCAACAGACTTCCTTCCTCTCCTATCCTCATTTGACCTCACGCAGGTCCCAACTTCTCCTACCCACAAAGCTGGCAACACTCTTCAATCAATCAATCAACTTTTATTTGTATAGCGTCAACTCATAACAAGTGTTATCTCGAGACACTTTACAAGAAGCAGGTAAAATACCTTACTCATTGTCTGTTAACATTACAAAAGAGCAGGTAAAAGACCTTACTCATTGTTATGTTACAAAAAGCAGGTAAAGGACCTTACTTATTGCTATGTTACAAAGATCCGGCCTATCCATCATGAGCACTTTAGCAAAGCAGCAAAAGTTACAGTGGTAAGAAAAAACTGCCTTATTAAAAGGCAGAAATCTTCGGCCGGATCCCCGGCTCATGACGAAACAGTCTTCACAGGCCTAGACTGCGCCGGGCTTGGAAAGGGATAGGGGGAGAGATGGGATAAGATGCAGGAAGAGGGATAGAGAGCAAGGGGGTGGGGGGAGGTAGACCGTCCATCAGCAATCCGGTGGGGAGGGGAGGGGGTGTGGGGGGTTGTTCTGGCAGGCCGCCAACCCACGATCCGGTGGGGAGGGGGTAGTGGTGGGGTGGGGGTTGTTCTGGCAAGCCGTCAACCGATGATCTTGAGGAGCCTAGGGGAGCTCAAGAGCTCCCAGGAAAGTAGGTGGTTAGTGACTGAGATTTATAGATAGATACATGCAGTAATATGATGTACTGTATATGCAGAGAGAGAGAGAGAGAGAGAGAGAGAGAGAGGAGCTCAAGGTGCCAGTTCCCCCGGTAGTCTAAGCCTATAGCAGCATAACTAAGAGCTGGTCTACACCAGCACCAGCCCTAACTATAAGATTTATCAAAAAGGAAAGTTTTAAGTCTAATCTTAAAAATACAGACTGTGTCTGCCTCCCGGACCCCGGCTGGAAGGCGGTTCCAGAGGAGAGGAGCCCGATAACTGAAGGCTTTACCCCCCATAGTACACTTGGAGACTGTAGGTACCACCAGCAGGCCTGCACTCCGGGACCGCAACGCTCTCAAGGGACAGTACGGCACTAGTAGCTCCTTAAGATAAGATGGTGCCTGGCCATTTAGAGCTTTGTAGGTGAGAAGAAGGATCTTGAATTCTATTCTAGACTGTATAGGGAGCCAGTGCAGAGAAGCCAGGACAGGAGTAATGTGGTCCCATTTCCTGGTTCTGGTCAGTACACGAGCTGCAGCATTCTGGACCCGTTGAAGAGTCTTTAGAGATTTGCCAGAGCACCCTGACAAAAGAGAGTTACAATAATCCAGTCTGGAGGTAACAAATGCATGAACTAGTTTTTCTGCATCACTTTGCGACAGGATATTCCTGATCTTGGATATATTACGAAGGTGAAAGTAGGCTGTTCTTGAAACTTGACTGATGTGAGAGCTAAAAGACATATCTTGATCAAAAATAACTCCTAGATTCCTAACAGTGGTGCTAGATGCCAGGCTGATGTCATTAAGGACAGTCACATCACTAGAAAAAGTCTCTCTGAGGTTCTTAGGGCCTAGCACAATAACTTCAGTCTTGTCTGAGTTAAGTAGCAAAAAATTTCTGGTCATCCAGGTCCTAACGTCCTTAAGGCATGTTTCTAGCTGACATAACTGACTGGTACCATCGGGCTTCATTGATACATAAAGCTGAGTATCATCTGCATAACAATGAAACTGTATGGAGTGTTTCCTCATAATATTTCCCAGAGGAAGCATATATAATGTAAAAAGAATTGGTCCAAGCACTGAACCTTGTGGGACTCCATGGCAAACTTTAGTGTGCATAGAGGACTCATCATTAACATGTACAAACTGAGATCGGTCTGATAAGTAGGATTCAAACCAACTTAAAGCAGTCCCTGTAATTCCAAGCAAATGCTCCAGTCTGTACAACAGGATCCGATGGTCAATGGTGTCAAAAGCAGCACTAAGATCTAACAAGACGAGCACAGACAGAAGTCCCCTGTCTGAGGCTAGAAGTAGATCGTTTGTAACTCTAACTAGTGCTCTTGATTTAATCCTGACTTGGAACTGCTCGACAGCAAACCTGACTGTCACCCCTCTGCATCTATCAGACCACTTCTTTATTCAATTCACAATCTCCTTGCCAGAAACTCCCTCAGGCACACCCACAAATGGTGTCATACCACCAAAACATGTGATCGCTCAGGCCAGCTCAGCTGTCTGATGAGGTAATGGCTGCCATGCCTGCCCAAAAGGTCTTTCCCGCACTCTCTACAGACGGGGCTACAGACATACTCTGCTCTACAATAGCCTCATCTCTGAACAAGCTCTGCCCTCTGGTGTCCAAACCCGCTCGCAAAACCCACCCTAGCCCATGGCTCACGGAAGTCATAAGAGAGCAAAGAGCAGGGCTGAGGTCAGCAGAGAGAAAATGGCAAAATTACTATAAGCAAAGACTTGTCTCATTCTCCTCCAGCCTGAAAACGACCAAGACAACATATTATCAGAACAAGATATGCAATCCCACAGATACAAGAAAAATGTTTTCGGCTTTTAACTCACTGCTTCAACCACCTCCTCCTCCACCCTCCGATCTGTTCACACCAGACATGTTTGCCTCGTATTTTACAGAAAAGGTTACAACCATCAGTAACCAGTTTTCTGAGCCTGACCAACTCAGCCCAAAGGAACCAACCAAAAGTGCCTCACTCGACTCATTCTCCTCTCTGACTGAGGATGAAGTCTCTAAGCTTGTGCTAGACTCTCGGCCCACCACCTGTCCTCTGGACCCAATACCATCAAGCCTACTGCAGACCATTTCCTCTCCGCTTAATGCTGCACTTAAGCATATCATCAACTCCTCTCTGTCAACGGGTGTGTTCCCCACCGCATTCAAGCAAGCTCGGGTCACCCCTCTGTTCAAAAAACCCACACTAAACCCAGCCCAGGTTGAAAACTACAGACTGGTTTCTCTTCTGCCCTTTCTGTCAAAAATATTTGAGTGCACAGTCTTTAAGCAAGTCTCTGAGTTCCTGTCCAGAAACTGCACTACTGTCAGTAACAGAATCGCTACGAGCTGCCAGAGCTGCAGGTCAGTCCTCAGTTCTATTACTGCTAGACCTGTCTGCTGGCTTTGACACAGTCAACCATCAAATCCTCCTATCCACGCTCTCTGAACTTGGTATCTCAGGATCTGCCCTCTGCTGGTCCGTGTCCTACCTCTCTGGGTGATCCTTTAGAGCAATCATTCCCAAAGTCTGGGTCCCGACCCACGGGTGGGTCGCCAGAGATTTTTTATGGGTCGCCAAATTATTTTTCAGAATGTTTACACTACAGTATTTAATGTGACATTTCTGCCTGCAATACACATTTAAGCCACATGGGGGAGCTCCGCTATGTCACACTTTCCCTCTCCACCATATTAAAGCAAAAAATAAGGCTCTTCCACCAGCCACTGGATGGCGGGAGAGATAAAGCCACCGTCATGGATGCTTGGCTAATAAAAAAGAAATGCGGTGTTCCAGACCAGACAGCTACCGAAGGCCCACAGGGGCAAGCATGTGGTGAAAACCTGTATAGGGGAGGTGAAGTGACCCCTTCACGGCTCGTAAACCAGACGGAAGACCAGTGTGAGTCCAGCATTAACGCTAGCCACGCTAGCATTAGCAATCGACTCAACCAACCGGCAGAGGACCGTACAAAGGGTAGGCGGCTTGAGAAATCAAATGAAGAGCCTCACGCCAAGAAGAAAAAAACAGCTTCAAGGCCATACAAAGACTACTTTTTGAATTATGGTTTTGTGAATTGTTCGAATCATAACCAGGAGGCACGGCCGATGTGTGTTATATGTAGCGAAACACTAGCAAATGAAAGTTTAAAGCCAACCAAACTTAAAAGACATTTGGAAACACTTCACCATGATCTTGTAAACAAACCCCTGGATTTTTTTCAAAGGAAGGCACAGGAAATTAAAGCATCAGCTGATGTTCTGCGAAAAAATGTGACATTAAATGACAAAGCCCAGCTTGCTTCGTACATGGTTTCTTATCGTGTAGCCACAGAGAGGCAACCGCACACCATCGCGGAAAAATTAATCCTTCCTGCTGCAATAGACATGGTAACCACAGTGATGGACGCGAAGTCGGCGGAAAAAATCAAATGTATCCCCCTCAGTAATAACACAGTGTCACGCAGGATTCATGATATCTCAAACAACTTGGAGGAACAGCTTATTTCGAGATTAAAGGCAGCGGCTGATTTCTCCATCCAGCTTGATGAGAGCACGGATGTTTCCGATTGCGCAACTTTGTTGGTTTATGTACGATATGTGTGGGGAAATGAATTTCTGGAGGACTTGTTATGTTGCCTGAATATCCCCACCGGTACGACAGGTGAACAAATATTTGATGTGCTGAATGACTATGTGGTTACAATGTGCTCACTGGACTGGGCCAATTGTAAAGGAATAACGAGTGATGGGGCAGCAAACATGACGGGAAGAAACAGCGGTGTTGTGAAGAGAATTAAGGAGGCAGCTGGAAACGACATTGTCTGGAACCATTGTTTCATTCACAGACATGCACTGGCATGCAAAGGAATGCCTGCAGGTCTCGAAAAGGTATTGAAAGAAGTTGTTCGCATTGTGAACTTTATTAAAGGCAGCGCGCTCAACAACCGGCTTTTTGACCAGATGTGCGTTGACATGGGAGCGGAACACACGCACTTACTGTATCACACAGAAGTGCGCTGGCTGTCCAAAGGAAGAGTTCTTACAAGAGTGTATGAACTAAGAAACGAAATTCATGCTTTCCTCAACCAGAAGAAGTCCCCCCTCGCCGATTTGTTCACTGATGATTGGCTTCTCACATTGTCATATCTGGCGGACATATTTTCATCTCTCAACGAGCTGAATCTGAAGCTGCAGGGACACCACGACAATGTTTTCCGTAACTGGAAACATGTAATTGATTTTCAAAAGTCACTGAAGCTGTGGCTTGCGCGATTCAAACAACCAAAGCCAAGCTACTATATGTTTCCTACTGTTTTACAGCACTCAGAGGAAAACGATGTCACTGTCGCACAAATGAAACAGCTGACCGGACTAATTCAGACACACCTGGGTGCACTCATTGATAACTTTGATCGCTATTTTCCAAAAGAAAGATTTGAAAAGTTGAGTGATAAAAGGTGGATTCAAAACCCCTTTGAGTTCGAAAATCCGGAGTCACTGCTGGATCTTGACATGTCACCAGCTGCAGAAACGGAGCTGATACAGCTGTGCAGTGACGTCACGCTGAAAAAGCGACATGAACGCATGCCGTTATCTTCATTCTGGATAAGCATCGCATCTGAATATCCTGTCCTGAGTAAGTCTGGTATTTTGCTTCTCATCCCTTTCACAACCACATACAAATGCGAAGTGGGATTCTCTGTGTACACAAAAATGAAGACAAAATACAGAAACAGACTGGACGCTGCGCCCGATATGCGCGTTGCTCTCTCATCTTGTACACCGGACTGGGATACAATTCTGAAAAGCAAGCAGGCTCACCTGTCACACTAAAAATGTAACTAAAACTAAGAAGAAAAACACGTGCACAACTGCACAATAATATATTTGGAGTAGGCCTAAAAAGATAGGTATATTTGGTATAAATATAATCCAAAATGGGCTAATTTGATGTGGAATAGACCTGATGTTGAATTGATTGTTTGTTATTTATTGTTTGATGTTTTGCTGAATGACCTGAATTTATTCACAAGCTAGTAAATAGTTATGAATTTGACAAAAAATTGTGTTTTTCATATTATTGAATGTTTGTATTTGATAAATCCCCTGTGTATAGGCACTTTGTTTTGTGATTGTTGAGTTGTAAAGTAGGCTACACTTAAAAATGTGTTCATTATTTTGGTGAAGGTATGAAATCAAATCAGGTGACCTGTTAAATGCATTTATTCCATCCTTTAAAAGTATTTTCAAATTGTAAGACTAACAAAAACGTGTGCAAAGTTGTACAAAAGATGTAAGATGATGCAGAAACATGATTAAAGAACCTTTTTTTGCACAGTTACCCTGTCAAATTATATATAGATTAGACATATTTTGGATTGGGTCGCCATGGCTTGTATCTCTGAAAAGGTGGGTCACCAGAAAAAAAGTTTGGGAAACACTGCTTTAGAGTGTCGTGGAAGGGAGAAGTGTCCAAAGCGCACAGCTTATCCACAGGGTTTTTTTCTACTTTTAAGGTTCAAGTAGCTAACCTTGAGGATAAGTGCTCTCCTTTCCCCGTGTTTCGCACCAGCCCTATCGGCGTAGCCACAAGCAAATAGAAAAGATTTATTTTCGATTTATCCGTGCCACGTTCTGGCCCCTTTGCGAGCATCAACGGTCTCATACCCCTAGAGCCTTTTTCGCTTTATTACGCTTTGGTCGATAATGCAATTAAAATGATAAAATTGTCCGGGCAGGGCTCGTGGCTGTCCAAAGCAGGCATCACCGACGCATATAAGATCGTTCCCATCCATCCATGTCAGTGGCCTCTCGTCGGCATCAAGTGGGAGTCAAATTATTATTTTGGTGTGCGCCTGACGTTCGGGTGTAGGAGTAGTCCGAGCATATTTTCAGGTGTCGGAGGCGCTTTGTTGGATCCTGCTTAACAAAATCCGGATTCCCTCCGTCCTGCACCTATTAGATGATTTCCTTCTGATAGATGCTCCCCATGACGGGACAGGGTCTTCCCTAAGCAAACTGAAATGTTAGGCCTAGAATTTCTCGGTATCAAGCTCGATATTGTCAATATGAAAGCGTCCCTTCCTCTCGAAAAATTGCAGCTTATCCGAGAAATTTCAAAATCATACTGCGCTGCCGACAACATCACTGAACGGCAGCTTCTCTCCCGCCTCGGGCATCTTAATTATGCCATGCGCATCATCCCACAAGGTCGTTCCTTTATATCCCGGTTATGAGACATGTCCTCTTCCGTGCCTAATTTGTGCGATAAGATATCACTAGATGAAGGGTGCCGCTCCGATCTAAGGTTCTGGTCGCACCTGCTCGATAATTGGAATGGCATCACCTTCTTCTATGATGATATGGTGCTTTCGTCTGATTCTCTGTCGTTCATCTCGGATGCTGCTCCATCTGCGGGTTTTGGGGGGTTCTTTCAAGGGCAGTGGTTTGCAGATAACTGGCCTCTCTCTTTCTCCAGATTAAATCCGTCTTCCGCGCTGTACGAGATCGCAGTGGCTTGTCATGTTTGGGGCAACCACTGGAAACGCAAACACATCTCTGTGTCATGTGACAATGAAGCCGTGGTTTGCATCAACAGAGGGTGCTCCTCTACAAAAGATATCATGCCCTTCATGAGGAGCATTACCTGGTCCTCTATCAAACACAACTTTATTATAACGGCTCGACACATTCCCGGGCATTACAACAAACTAGCTGACTCTCTCTCACGTTTTAATTTTCAGACATTCCGGAGTATCTGCCCAGAAGCCAACTTATTACCCATTCAAATTCCACCTTTTCACAAGCCAACACTGTCCTAAATCAGTGTCTCATGCAGAGCTTGCTAGAGTCTGCCAGAATGTATATGAGAAAAGGGTTAGCTCCTTTCACTTTAAAAACTTACAATTTTGCTTGGAGTACTTTTGCCCTGTTTTGTGTTTCATTGTGTATTCCTCTTGTACCTGTATCAGTTAATACCTTTATTTGCCTTTTTATGGATGTAAGACATTTCAAGCCTCAATATATTAGAGGTCTAGTAGCAGGGAGTCAGTTTTAACATTAGATGTAAAGACCCTTCTTAAGTTTATTTTCTAATCATGCCATAAAAATTCTGCTCAAAGGCATTACGAAAGCTTCTCCTCCTGTGTTAGATCAAAGAAAACCGATTACGCTGACTTTACTTCATAGAATGATTTTCGTACTGAGAAATGGCCTTTTTACTCCCTATGTTGATACTCTGTTGGAAGCGGTCTTTCTTTTGGCTTTCTATGCATTTCTTAGAATTGGCAAATTTTCTACTCCCTCTTGGCATTTCGATCCCAACAGTAATATTGCTTTTTCTGATTTGACCTTTCATTCTAGTCACTACATGATTCATCTTAAGTCTACCAAATGTAGAGGTGCTTGCTCAGTAGTTGTAGCGAGCATCGATACTCCATTTTTCCCCGTTTTCATTCATCAGAAATCAGAGTAGCTCCACCTCTCCTCTTTTCCTTACACCAGGGAAATGGCCTGTATCGAAATCTTGGTTTAGCGATCACCTTAAACAAGTGCTTCTCAAATGTGATTTACCCCCTCAGCACTATTCAGGGCATTCCTTTAGAATAAGTGCTGCCACAACTGCAGCCAATCAAGGCATTTCATCCTCTTCTCTGCAACAACTCGGGCAGTGGTCTTCCTCTGCCTTCAAAATATTCAGCCAGATATCAGCGCGGTCTTGAGTAACCAAAGATCCCTAAAACCCTAACTACCGGTAAGAAACTCATACAACTGGTGGTGGTGAATATTATGATGTGCAATAGGCGACTGGTCTACACTGGCGTCATTTTCGGTGCTTCAGTTGTCTCAGTCAGGCTGGCCACGTGTCAGGTCAAACAGACCTCTGATACGCTGGGCCAGATGTCTATATGTCAGTCAACAGACTAGTCATGCTGGGCCACATGTCAGCGGTCGACGGACCCCACGTGCCGGGCCACATGACTTTAGGGCACATCAGTGATTATGAGGAGCCACTTGTTAGGGCAGCAGACCCATACATGCAGGCCTCATGACTATAGCTCATTAGCAGTCGTGCCGGGCCACACGTTAGGTGGTCGACAGACCGAAACGTGCCGGGCCACACGACTATAGGTCAGTCATTAGAGTCGTGCCGGGCCACATGTGGGTCGACGGACCACATACATGCCAGGCCACATGACTACAGGGCAGTTTAGCAGGTCAAGTACCTAGACATACCGGGCCTCATGACCAGGTAAGTCACTAACTGCACAAGGTGAATGCCTTTTCATATCAATAAATGATCATGGTTATATCACTCCATCCAACTGTAATTTCCCACACAGATATCCATACAGCCAATAAGGTAAGGCCTATGAGAATGGTGCTTTCTTACTCTTTTCTCACTTTTATTTAGGGGGGTATCCTATCCTGCTGTCGACCTCATTACCCTTCCGAGTACATTAAGTCGTCACGATGGAGTCTAATCCCCCAAAGACTTTGCACATTCAAATCTAAATTGGTGCACCTTTATTGTTAAATAAATAATTGTTCATTCTCAATTAAGTCTCTCCTGATTGAATTGCTTTACAGGTTCATATCAAGGAGCTGAATGTTCAGGGTTTGACAGTGAAACAGGCGTCAAAGAAGTGCGAGAATTTAAAAAAACAAATACAAGGTACATTTGTTGTCTTTGTCACAGAATGAAGATCACTATCTTCAATGCAGCAATGAGATTTCTAACATGTCACTGTTTGCCCTATAGGAACTAAGAACACCTCCCACTGGGTCTGGACCGGACCAGGGAGAGGAAACCCCCACCACATGGGCCTTCTACCTCAACATGCATGAGGCTGTCTGTAACTCCTCCTGTCCTCATTGCCTCATGCATGTCTAACCCCACCATACTCCCTAGTCCCTCTGGAGTGGGTGCAAGGCATGGCAGTGAAATGAACTTGTCTTGTTTGTGGTAACACTGAAGTGGTATGCGTTGACCAATGACGATGTTACAAAATTTTATGGAGTTAGGTTCGTGTCCCTACTGACATGCATGTTTGGCAGGACATTGTCGCTTCATGGTCCATCAGTTAGATAAAAATATGTTTCAGGAAATATTAAGTGGAGTGTTAAATACATAACAAGCCAAAACAAGTTTCTAATCATCTTTCATCAGAAAAGCTCTTTCGACTACAGAACGAGCCCTTGAATGATGCACATTGTACCTTTCTGTGGATCCGGCCTCGCAGAGGGTGCTTGTATGATGTAATGATGCCAATTGGCCTTTCCAGGCAAGGATAGGCACCATCACCAAGTAGATAATAACCAGCTGGAGAGCAGAACTCTGGCATCATGAACGGAACCTGGATAGCCCACAAACACGTCCAGAAATCACAGATGGACCTTAATAGGAAAATGAGCCAGCACAGAGTGCTCAAGGGAGTATATATAAACTTAACACAGCTGGACCAAATCAGGGCCAATCAGACACACACCTGACACTGCACTGAGATGATTAGCTCCCCACACTCAGGCCCTTTTTCAAACCTATATTAGTTTAAACTAATAAATGCTCCTTTAATGTATAATTTAATGTTAAGTTAATTTATTGTAATTTAATCATAATGTCATAGAACAGGTTGTCCTAAATTAATGCAAAAACAAGGATAATATTTTTGAATGTCAGAGCAGCAAAAAGCTTCTTTTTTTTGTTGTAACTTAAGTTTGTATTGAGATTTCACAAAGACATCAAAAATAAGAAAGAACCTAAATATTAACAGAACTTGTCTGCAACATGATTTTGATCAGCCTATATCACCTAAGTGCTGAAATGAGCCTGATTAATGTGTCTAAGTTAATTAAATAACTTTTATTGTTTTATCCCAGGAGGGCAGAGGGCTGTACATGCAACTAAATGCAGCCACCCCCATCATGATGCTGTACAACAATCCAGAGGCCTGTCTCAAGAGCTCCGTGTTACAAGAGCTACTGTGGGTTACCTTTTGCAGTTAATCTCTTCACCAAGGGACCACGCTTGGGGCCAGGAAATGGAGGTTCTTGTTTTTCGTTTTAGTTTGGCCCATGGACTTTCCCTCTCTGTGGTTAGTTCAACGATGCAATTTAATATATATATATATATATATATATCTCATATTGTTTTTTTACAGTGACCTTTAACACAACATAGTGCGTAAAAAATACTTAAAGTGACTTTAATTGCAGAGCTGTGTGGCATGCTACTGATGTGGCTAAGAATGTTATGTGACAGATTCAGATGAGGGGCAATACAGGAGTCCTCAGGTACATAGACAGGCAGAGCCGCCCTGCAGGACCGGCCTTTAGAGTCAGGGAACTTTAAGTCAGGGAGGGCATGTGACAGAGAAGGGACTCCTCATGGAGTGATGAGCTGGTAGTCAGGTCTTCTCTGGAGATTTGAGTGTGTGAGTATGATGTCAGAAGGTGCAGGGGAGAGGAAGAGGAGAGCAGGACCTGAGGATGATGACAGAACAGGTTACCAGGGGTCAGAGTTCAGCTCCTTAGCTTGCAGCAGCTTTGGCTCATTCGATTTGGCTACATTCTTTAAATGGGAAAGCATCTTACCTAACATTAAGAGCTCTAAAAAACAAGTTCAGTGAGTTTATAACAGATTATTTCAAGTAAATTGTTTTGGTACATTTGTGCAAAAGAGTAAGTACTAATCTCACTGATCCAAACTGATCAGCTGATTCTCAGTGAAACTTCTAAACTTCCTCTCATCATTTGAGGCATGTTATGGAAAATAGGTTGCAGGTTTCATGCTCATCAGAATCTATTGTCTGCACCTGTGATGTTCTCCTCACCTGATGTCTGATGACGATCAGCTGGGAGGCATTAGGGAGGAGGACTTCTTTGCTCAGTTGGTTGAGTGTATGCAGAGAGTCAACACCATCAGTTGGCTTTCTGTGTTTTTGAATGAATCTCTCAGTTGAGTGTTTGTTTAGAGAACACCTTTTTCTTTCGGCCATTTTGTGACTCCCTCTGTTCACTCTGATCTTTTATTTAGAACTTGAATGTTATGTTTGTTTATCATTTTGATAGAATTAGTCTTTTGAAGGGCTTTGTTCTTCTTCCACCTTAAGGAAACCCGAGGCCCTCTTACCTGATACCTTTTAGAAGAGGAGCAGTGTTTTGTCAGTTTTGCGACCTCTGACCATCAGATTTTGTTTACTGGGGGAACGTACCAGGCATAGTGGGCAGAGATAATCACCTCTCTTCCAACTGCTCACAATCCAGGGTCAGCTTGTAGAGCTGGTTCAGTCTTTTATCTGGTAACAGAGTTTGACACCTGTCTCTGTTTTTCACATCATGCTGACTCCGTTTACGAAAAAAGCATGAAGTGTATTAAATATCTAGGACAGAGATATTGTAGTGATCTTTAAGTGTATACTGCACATATCTGTTAAAGGAGTTTCCTTCAGTGGAAAGTTTGTTTAGAGGTGTGGTTCGCAGGATGAGTTATGAGTGTCAGGAAATGTTAGATCAAAGCTAGGATCCCCCGCAGTGGAATGTGAACAAATGGACCCTTATGTCCAGAGGGTTTCCCAGGGACATCTAGACAGGAGATTGTACCTGTGACCTGTGTTGGCCTTTAAGTTTATGACATACATATAATTGCAGAGGCTGCTGCAGTTGAAGTAGGAGGGGTTGTCCTAAAAAACAAACAGATAAACAGATGTCCTCATGTGTCCTGTAACATTGTGTATAAATAGCATTCTCAGTGTATGTTCAGGAGAGATCACTTTTGGCTGTGTCTCTCCCAGGTCGAACCATGGCGAGCCTGGCGATGCTGTAACTTGTTTGTCAATAAAATGATCATTATGTAAGCAAGTCAGTGTCAACGGCGAATTTCTTCATCATCAAACATATCAACAACGGGAATCCACATCAATTTTGGCGTCACGAACAGGATCAGTTGGGGCCTTCTGCAGTGGACGGGAGTTTCAGTGGGAGCATTTCTCCATCACCTCAGAGCGTGAGTGTTGTTTTTACACATTGGGGAGTTGATTCTGTCTGAAATTTGGCTCCACTGTCAAAGAACTGAAGTGCAATGATGTGTTGATGTTGGAGTAATTCTCTGTCTAAATTGGGGTTTATTGAGTTAAAAAGTATATAAATAAAGGGGAATAAAAGAAAAGAGAATAAAATGGAAAGGTAGAGTTAGTATAAGCGCAACAAGTAACTAGAGAACAGTTAGCTAAAAAACTATGCAAGTTTAATAAGGACAGGGCCCGTATCCTTTTAACGGTAAGACATGTGTAAATTAGACACTGGATGTGAAAGTTGGCTTTAAAGAAATAGTCAAATTGAGTAAAAATAAAACAAAGGGGATCCCTGGCCAGGGAAATGGGAAAATTGGAGAAATTAAACGTATAATGTAGGAAATACAGAGATTAAATAGATGAGAAATAAAGAAGAGAAGTAAAAAGATGAAAAGAGAGATAAAAGAGTTTTGAGAAAAGTGGAAAAATTAAAGTGCTGAATAGAGAAACAGTGTGCATTGAAGCATGCAGTGTGAAGTAATTTGTTAAAAGACAATTTGTTAAAAGTTTGGCCAAAGTAAAACATTTTTGATAGAGGGAAAATTATAAATAAGTCGACTTTAAAAATTTGAACTAAGGCGCGGTGGTTTTTTGAGGTGTGTGTGTGTGTGTCTAAAGGCTGCTGGACAGTCTTGGTGCACTGGGATGTGGATGTGTGTAAAAATCTGAAGTGATGTTTTTGTTGCTGTTTAAATGATCCGGAAATGTTCTTGTTTGTGTGTGATTGATAAATAGAATAGCTGTATTATTAAATAGGCATATAAGCAGGTGATTGGTTAAAGGTGATTTAGTAACTGATAAGGGGACATTTTTTGTTTCATAAGTGTTAAAATACCTATGAGCCTTTGTTCCAGAGGACGTTTATATATACGACTTGATAAAATATGAGCCCCTCAGAGGATGTTTATATAATCTGATAAATACTAATGAGCCTAATAAAGGACGTTTATAGATAAATATATATAGTATCTGTTTTTTAACAGAAGTGGAGAGTGCAGTGAGGATAGTGTGTACATATTCAGGGAATAGAGAAAAGAAAATCGTCTGAGAAAGTTAAACCTGCTGGCTGATTGGAGTGTGAATTTTTCTCCTCTTTCTGTCTGTTTGTGTGTATGTGTGTGACCACATGCTGCGAATTTTGTCTGTTCAAAAGAACGAATAGTCTTCTTTAAAATAGGTGGAGAAGTTAGTTTTTCAGAGGATACATTTTGTATTTGGCTGTTGATTGGGAGAATATTGTGCTGGCTTTTGTGTGTCTGTAAACTCTGTGTATTAACTGCACTGGGTTTGGAGATGATGTTAACTCTTTGACAGTCAGTTCATACTGGAAGCCCTTGCTAAATTTAGAAGGAGGGTCCAAGAGGCGTTGCCTCAAATAGAGAGTCAATTAGATTACTCCTCTTGATGAGGAGTGGAGAGAGAGAGCCCTTCCTCCACTTTTCTTCTCTCTGTGGGACACAGGGAGACAGCTTTTGAAACAGATAAAAATAACAGTTATATGTGCATATTTTACTGAATTGTTATTGCATTGTGTATATGAATTCAGGGTGACCCTAAGACACTAAACTTTTGTTTTGTTTGTTTCTTTTGTTTTCTCTGTCTTTACTATGTTATATGAGAGCTAAAGGGAAGATAGACAGATGGATGGTGTCTGAATTGGATCAGTCCAAAAGGCAGATGATGAGAAACCTGGCATTACTTCACAAACACTGGAAGTGAGCGGATGACAGCGAGTAGGGATCCTGAATCCAGCTTGATCAAGGCCAGTGCGGTTTTATCCACAAACTCTTTCAACAAACACCTGCATTTCTCTATATGTGAATACATTTATTTATAGTCAACATTTTTGACATATGCTTAGTTTGTTTTCACACATGGGCTTACAGTATTTCTTCTGATACATCACATTGCAATTATTTAGGAGGAAATCTTGGTAGCAGACTGACTAATTGAAGCATTTGGTTAATTAATGGAGTATTGATGAGTTGATTGATCATTTGTGGAGAAGTTGATTTGATTCAAATGTTGTGAATGCTGGTTTCATTATCTGAGTATGATTTATCTTGATTTGGGGCTATTTTGAGATGGAACATTGACATTATTGCCATAATTTAAGATAAATAGGTGTGATTAGATGAATTAGGTGATAAACAAGTGCTTTTGCTTTCATAGTAAGAAGCCTTTGGTCTCCTTTGGGGTTGGCAAATTTATTCACTTTCAAGTGTGGTAACACGGTACTTTCTAAAATAGTTTTTAACTAGTTTAGTTTGATTTACAATACAAGAAACTAAGAGGGTCATTGTAATGTCAAAGATGGACACCAAAATTACAAAAGCAATCACTTCGATTGATGTAGTACAGAAGACGAATCCTCTAGTTAAAAATATTCCAAAAATAGAGGGGAAAAATGGAGCAAGCGTTGGCCTGACATTGAACAGCCTTGGCCAGTAGAGGGGACTTTGAACCCGGATGTGATCAAAACAATACCGGTGCTTGTGTCTACATATAAGGTAAATCAGAAGAAAGGTAAAATGGGAACAAGACGTAAGGAGAAAAGACAAATTGAACTTGGCATTCTGCAGTTGTTTAAGAATGAGGGACAGAAATTGTTAGAAGCTGTGAGAGAAAAAAGAGACCACAGTATGCAAGAAATACAGAAAAATGATAAGGCAGCAGGAAAGTTAATGGAAAAGGTTAACACATCCTTTTCACATACTGCATTAGTAAAGAAGCCCCCACCTTATGAGAAGGAAGTGAAGTTTGCTGATGTTTATCCTCAGCTCCCAGTGATTAGACAGGAGGGCAACTATCACATCACAGATGAGAGTGATAGTGATGGAGACTCAGAGAGAGAAGGTTCTACATATCTTCACTGCTAGCAGCCAGTGCAGGGGTGGAAGATGATGGATGCAGGATTTTAAGAGAGGTTGAGAGAACTATAAATAGATGTCTTGTGAACATAAGTGACTCTACCAGTCCAGAAACTAAGCAATTATTGGGAAAGCAATTACAGGAACTGCAAATGACACAGAAGAAAATACAGAAGAAGTCTCAAAAGTATGACACTTTGGGGTATGTTTTACGTCCAAGAAAAGAAAAGAGACTCGATAAAACGTGTCCAGTAATTGTGCGAGGTAAAAATTTAGAGTATAAACCTTGGCAAAGTACAGATATGTCAAACATACTTGAAAAGTTACCCACTCTTCAGGATGGAGCACATCCTTGGATTTCAAAGTTAGAAGAGGTTTTGGTGGGAACACAGCCTGCCATGGGAGACATTAAGAGACTGTTGGCTAGTCTCATTGGGGTCCCAGCGATGGAGGAGATTCTGCAAGCAGCAGGCCTTAATAGATATGTGGCGACTGCAGTGTATGATCCAGAATTGTTAGCTGCAAGTAGAGGTCGGATGTGGAGAGCATTGAGAGATATGTTTCCAACAAATGTGCACCCTGATAATATTCTCATTGAATCATTAGGCCCACAGGAAAACCCAAGAGCTTATGTGTCTAGGGCTCATCAAGTGTGGAGAAATGTCACAGGAAATGACCCAGACTTAAATCAAATGGAGCAATCAATTTTGAGAGCTAAGATACAGAAGGGGTTGCCCCTACCAGTGAGGAGCAAGTTGGCAGAGGTGGTTGGTCTTGGTAGCATGGCAAAAAGTGTGTATACAGATCACATAGCACATCAAGTTGAGCTATGTCGGAAAAAGGAGCATGATCAGAAGGAACAGGACCAGGAAACTCTTAGAAAACTTAATCAACTACAGCTGGTGGACAATAAGAAAGAGAAGAAACAAGCTGTGGTTATACATAGTCAACCTCAATCAAATCAATTACCACCACAATCGCAGCATGAACAGATCTAGTTTCAGCTACCTCAGCTGTTATCAGTGATTCCCAATGTACCTTTTCCACAGTTAGTTTTTGATCAACCACAGATAGGAAGTTTAGGAAGAGGTAGAGGAGGAAATTTCCAACAATCTTTAGGAATGTGTCATAATTGTGGACAGCTAAGTCACTTTGCTTGAGAATGTTACAGAAAAGAGGAAGAATAGAGGAAGTTTCAGAGGAGTATAGATAGATGCTGAGGTTGGAGAGGACTTTTCTGTTGTTTACAGGAAAGGTCAAGGAGTTAGATTTATGTTGAAGGAATTGTAAGGTAGAATAGTGAAGGTTCAGGAAGTAGAGAGATAAGTGAATGCTCAGATAATTAAATTGTTAGACCTGCTAGGTCTGATGGTTCAGGAAGCACATGGTTTAGCTCATGTGCAAGGGGGGAGTTAGAAAGATTAAGAAAGAGTATGGTTTTTGGGTACTGTTGGGCCACGCAGGCTTAGGACAGTCAAACCATGGACTTTGAGTTATTTACTGAGATGGCCTAAAAGAACTCTTTATCCCAGAATTCCCTGCGGCACTTCACACCTACGTGTGACGTAAAGGGGGGACCGGAACCTGAGGGAGACCCCACAGGAAGGCGGCCAGGTGATAAAACTCTGAGACTCCCCTCGTTCATCCTCTTTCCACGCGCTGACTTAAGTGCTTGGAGACCAAAGCTCACCTCCTGTTTTCTGCAACAATCTTCCTTTGTTTTAAGTTTTGGCGCGCAGGTAATCCGCGGCCGGCAGTGTTCCAAATTCCGAGCTCGGATTGTCCAGTGAACGCATCTCAGTTTCTCGGAGAGCGTCAGACTATAACAGATTATCAGAAAGATAACGGTCTTATTCCGTCCTGCAACGAAAGGACATCAACGGACATCTTTCCCCTCGACGGAGAACCAACGAAGCCGCTCTTGCCGTAAGGGACCCTCGCCGCCATCAGACGCCTCTGCACCAGGACGGACAGAAGATCTGTTTTATCACCGGACTCCTTTTTCCTTCACCGATCGCAGGCAAAGCGATTCACAAGTGAGGCTTAATTAGGTCTGGGCAGAATTAGCTTTAGAGAGTGTTTTTAACAATTGTTTGATTGAAGCAGAAACTGTAATTTTTATCTTTGTTGGACCGTCGCGTCCTGAGTTTTACCTGTTTAAAACTCTTGTTGTTCCCATTTCGGACCGCTGCGTCCTATATGTGTTTAGCGTAACAGCGTTATAACCGGGTATTATTCTTCTGATCAGAAAGGCCAGTGTAAGTCGTATTAACTTGAATTCGGCCACTGGTTTGATTCTGTGAATGAAGGGAATTACTCCGAGTTGTGGTGCGGGATTCGGACTGTGATCCGGCCTCTTCAGGCACGCATTTCTCTCCTCCTCTACGCTCCTTTTTATCCTCTTTTCTTCCCCCATTACGCACATAGGCTACACACCCACACACACAGAGATCTATACACTCGCGGCCATCCAGACGCCTCAGAGACACAGATCGTGTAGGGCCGAACTCGGTCTCTTTTAGACATTAAGGCCACATTAGGTCTTTGTTAGGTGTGTGCCATCGTAAGGGCGACCACGTGGGACGAAGCAATCTCCCCCTTTTCTTCTTCCCCCCCTCTCTCTCTTTCTCACACACACACACACACACACACACACACACACACACACATTCACACCTCATTCACAAGGTGTGCTTGATAATGTTTGTTTGCTTAGATTAGTTTATAATAGTTATTTGTTTGATTAAGTTCATTGATTTTGGATTGATGTTGCTTTGTTTAAATAAATTCTGTTATAATTTAAGAGAGCAGTTGTTTGTGATTACTGGTGTATTTGCATTGTGATATAAGCTGGGTGCGAAGGCTTTGTGTACGGATTTCACGCCTTCAATTTATTAAATATAGTTATTAATTATTAATAATATTAGTAATTAAATAACTAATCTGAGACTGATTTGAGTGATATTTTGGTTATATTTCCCTGAGTACAGGGTGGTGCCCCAAAACGAGATTAAACATAGTTTAATGATATTTTATTTATATTATTAATAATTAGAAATAATTATTAAAGAATATAACCAAAGTTGACTTGATACAACCCCAACAAATGGTGCCCCGTGTGAGGCCTTCAATAAACCAGCTTTATTGCACTGTAAATGCACAGTAATCCGAACTTAAATCCCAAAAGGGATCTTTCTGAAGAAAATTATATTTTCTTTAAATTTTTGTTGTTTAACCAACGCACACATCAAGCTGTGGCTTAGTTGTGTTGTATGTTGTTGGTTAACGGTTAAAGCAATAACTGTTGTCCCCTTTGTGTCCATACAACAATTGGACATAAGGATGCAGCTAGTGTGACTTTCTCAATGAACTTGATTTGTTGCATTAATCCAGATTTTGATCCTGAAGTATTCTACTAAAGGATTGTGGTGCTCCTTGTTGTTTGAGAGCCATTTGGCCAGATGAGAGTGTAACCTCATCATTGTCGCATAGCCAGCTGTCCGAGAGGTGTGAGTTCCTCCCTTCCTTTGAGGACTTGAGGTGTGAATCCCCTCTCCTAGCTTCCAGGATAGACTGCAGTGATCAGTTGGGAAACCTAGATAAGATTTGCTCTGGTGTTGATCTAGCTTTGTTTAGCTTAGCGGCTTTCTTAACAGTAATCCACTGTGGTTCCATTTTATCACGAAAATGTGTACCAAGACCCTAGGTGAGCCGGGAGCTGAGACTCCTTTTGGATCAGACGACGGAGCACTGCAAAAAACTGCTGCCGGTCTGACGAACCTCTCCTCAGAGGAGAGTGCCAACCTATATAGCTATTCAATTAGCATTAGGGATAAGAAATTAGAGGAGCTAGTTGATCTTGTCAACCACAGAGCCAGGATCACCCCTAATAAAGACAGAATGTATGCAGAAGACATACATCAACCATGGGCCAAGGCTCGCTGTGGATCAGACGATCCACCCCTTCAAGACGTAGTTGCTAATCTTATCCACCTCCCTATAGGGCAGCTCGACAGTCTGAACTCCTACACCCTCAGCACATGTGAAGAGAAACTAAAGGGCTTGGTTGAATATGCAAATCAACCAACTGGGAAGCCAACACGCACAACTTCAGATGTTCTAGGCAAAATTCTCCTCCTTTATCAGCGCAAATCAAATGTGCAGAATGAGATACACCGGGCACAGCTAGCCCGGGTACAAGAAGAAGGACAGATCCTGCGGGATGACTTCGAAAGATTGCAGGATAAACTAAAGACCTTGCAGGAAAATTGCAAGGCCCTGCAGGAGGAGAATAAAACACTGCATGAAAGCAGCAAACTGGCCGAACAGAAGAAACGAAGTGACACGGTACCCAGATTTCAGGATAGGCAGATAAGTACTGCAGCCCCCATGTCAGCTGAGGAAACCTCAGACGAAGGATGGGAGACTGAACCAAGCACATGGAGGAGGGAGACAGACATGTTGAAGGATCTGGAGGAGAGGGGAAAATACCGCCGGGTCGACCCAGGCACAAAAGCGCACACGTCCTCAGACTACCCGGTAAAGAGCTGGGTGAGTAAAGATGAAGGGCGCCACGCCTCCCCAGACCATGAAGCACCGTCATGGGGAAATGCCCCAAGGCCCCCGCGTTCTGCAATACGCTTTGAGCCAAGAGAACCCTCACCCCGCAGGAAGAGGGACTTCACGCCCCCTAGAGACAAGGAGGAGGCACGGGTCCAATCGGGCACCGAATATTACCTGTCCCATGATAGACGGCCACGTCTGAGCCGAACACAAACCCCGCCACGGTTGCAACCGTACTACCGTGACAACCACAGGGCTTACGATTCGTCAGACGACTCGGACGGCCCTCGCCAGCCTTCAGGTCAGAGTCTGCGAACCAGGCAGATGGAACCTCAGGCCAAAGATCTGAAGCGTTTTGACCCAGATAGCCCAGATTCAAGTAGTAACGACTACCTTAGAGAAGTCGACCATTGTCTCCGTGACCTGCCTCATGCGTCCTCACAGGAAAAACTGAAACGGATCTGGAAGACTACGGCTAGGAGTGTCCGTGCTTTCATGGGGACACTCCCACCAAAGGTCCGATCCTTGCAGAAAGGAAACAAATCTGTTAGTCAGCACTTACAAACTGCCAAGCAGAAAGTGTTGGACTTGTTTGAATTAATTCAGGGAGTACAGGTAAGCATGGAGCAAGACATATCGTCAGGATATGACTCCGATCCTGGACCAAGCCCCTCAAATGATCAAACAACCCTGCTGAAAAAGCTCAGTGAAGAACCGAGCAGCCAGGACAACCAAAGGACTGAGGAAATAAGTCTATTTTTCCCTGATTTTGACTGTGGAGCCCCCCTCCTTGGGGAAACACCCCAGTTCCCTGAGTGCTGTGACACCCTTTCACACCTTCACAGGTTGGAATCACCACATAGAAAGGGGGGTGACTTCTCGGCCCCCAGAGGCAGAGATAACACCCGGCCCCCTCCTGCTACCTGTAGGTTCCCATCGCAGGATTCACAGCTGAGGAATATCCAAACCTCAGATGACTCGGATGGCTCCCTTTTACCCAGAGATCAAAGAATGCGCATAAGGCTCATTGAATCTATGGCACAGGATGTAGAGCGGTTTGACCCCGATAACTCAGACCGCTGCATCGATGATTACCTCAGAGCGATTAACCTGTGTCTCAGTGATGTACCTGATGCATCCACAAGAGAAAAACTCAGGCTGATCTGGAAGACAACTTCCAAGAGTGTCCGTAACTTCACGACTACCCTTCAGCCTGAGATCAGATACCAGTACTCTGCGCTCTGCAATGCTTTGCGCCAGGAATACTCCACCTACATTGACCCTGCATCTGCCCTTCTTAGTGCTTTCAGTGTCCTGCACCAGAAGCACGAGGCCCCCAAAGATTATTACTGGCGCCTAAGATCTGCATATTTCCAGGGACGTGAGGCTCCAGGTTTGGAAGAGAACCAAACTTTCAAGTCCATCTTCATGCACAATCTGCATGGCTGCGTGCGGTCAGATGTCACCCTGCATAGTCGTACACATCAGCTTAGTATGAAAGAGATCAAGAAATTCGCACAGGTGGTTTGGCAGACACGCTTATGTCACGTGACACGTGAGGGCAACAAGAGACCACATCACTGGCAGAATAGAGAACAGAGCCAGGGGGGTGAACGTGGGACTCAACCACAGAGTAGGTTCCAGCCTGGAGAACTGAGAACTACCAGATCCAAACGGAACTCTCGGGATGGCCGTAGCCTGAGACAGAAGGGTAGGTATAACCGGAGTTCCTACGAGCTCCCTAAGGAAGCAAGTTCTGCCAGGGAGTTGGAGCGCATGAAAGAGGTGGCAGGTCAGGGGGCCTCCCTCGCTTACAGAGAACCCGATTCTGACTCCACATAGGAGTGGGGTATAGCCTCCATTCTGGAAACACAACAATGTCACTCTCCCGACATGAATGTTTCCTAGTCCCTGTTTTTGTGTTTTGACATTGGTAGGGAGACACATAATGTACATGTACATTTACACACCTACATGCCACAAACACCTTCCCACAGGCTTACTCCTGCCCAGGCTAGGAGTTCACAAATCTACACCTGATACTCTTCTCTTTCTCTCCTCCTCTTGTCTGTTTGTTTCATTTGTTTTGTTAAAGAATGCACCTTGAGTAGCAAAGCTTTGCTAATGCCTGGTTATGTTGTATGCCTAGCTTTAGACATAATTAGACAGTCTGCCCAGACTTTGCCTCAGTGTCTGCCCAGACCGAATGCCTCTCAAAATGTATGGACTGTTGCTCACTAACTATTTGAACGTTTGTCTCCTAACACATGGACTGTTGGCCCTATTTGCCCTAAAGACTGTGACCCGCAATCCCATTCTTCAGGACAAAGGGGGGATGTTGGGCCACGCAGGCTTAGGACAGTCAAACCATGGACTTTGAGTTATTTACTGAGATGGCCTAAAAGAACTCTTTATCCCAGAATTCCCTGCGGCACTTCACACCTACGTGTGACGTAAAGGGGGGACCGGAACCTGAGGGAGACCCCACAGGAAGGCGGCCAGGTGATAAAACTCTGAGACTCCCCTCGTTCATCCTCTTTCCACGCGCTGACTTAAGTGCTCGGAGACCAAAGCTCACCTCCTGTTTTCTGCAACAATCTTCCTTTGTTTTAAGTTTTGGCGCGCAGGTAATCCGCGGCCGGCAGTGTTCCAAATTCCGAGCTCGGATTGTCCAGTGAACGCATCTCAGTTTCTCGGAGAGCGTCAGACTATAACAGATTATCAGAAAGATAACGGTCTTATTCCGTCCTGCAACGAAAGGACATCAACGGACATCTTTCCCCTCGACGGAGAACCAACGAAGCCGCTCTTGCCGTAAGGGACCCTCGCCGCCATCAGACGCCTCTGCACCAGGACGGACAGAAGATCTGTTTTATCACCGGACTCCTTTTTCCTTCACCGATCGCAGGCAAAGCGATTCACAAGTGAGGCTTAATTAGGTCTGGGCAGAATTAGCTTTAGAGAGTGTTTTTAACAATTGTTTGATTGAAGCAGAAACTGTAATTTTTATCTTTGTTGGACCGTCGCGTCCTGAGTTTTACCTGTTTAAAACTCTTGTTGTTCCCATTTCGGACCGCTGCGTCCTATATGTGTTTAGCGTAACAGCGTTATAACCGGGTATTATTCTTCTGATCAGAAAGGCCAGTGTAAGTCGTATTAACTTGAATTCGGCCACTGGTTTGATTCTGTGAATGAAGGGAATTACTCCGAGTTGTGGTGCGGGATTCGGACTGTGATCCGGCCTCTTCAGGCACGCATTTCTCTCCTCCTCTACGCTCCTTTTTATCCTCTTTTCTTCCCCCATTACGCACATAGGCTACACACCCACACACACAGAGATCTATACACTCGCGGCCATCCAGACGCCTCAGAGACACAGATCGTGTAGGGCCGAACTCGGTCTCTTTTAGACATTAAGGCCACATTAGGTCTTTGTTAGGTGTGTGCCATCGTAAGGGCGACCACGTGGGACGAAGCAATCTCCCCCTTTTCTTCTTCCCCCCCTCTCTCTCTTTCTCACACACACACACACACACACACACACACACACACACACATTCACACCTCATTCACAAGGTGTGCTTGATAATGTTTGTTTGCTTAGATTAGTTTATAATAGTTATTTGTTTGATTAAGTTCATTGATTTTGGATTGATGTTGCTTTGTTTAAATAAATTCTGTTATAATTTAAGAGAGCAGTTGTTTGTGATTACTGGTGTATTTGCATTGTGATATAAGCTGGGTGCGAAGGCTTTGTGTACGGATTTCACGCCTTCAATTTATTAAATATAGTTATTAATTATTAATAATATTAGTAATTAAATAACTAATCTGAGACTGATTTGAGTGATATTTTGGTTATATTTCCCTGAGTACAGGGTGGTGCCCCAAAACGAGATTAAACATAGTTTAATGATATTTTATTTATATTATTAATAATTAGAAATAATTATTAAAGAATATAACCAAAGTTGACTTGATACAACCCCAACAGTACCGTATTTGCTTGAGCAGATTGATTATGTCATAGGCAGGTGTACAATTTGTCTAAAAACAATGTTAGGACACCAATAGGTCCTATGTGTGAGTTAGTTGTGGATTATGTTGATATGATAAGACCGGTAGGAGGTAAAAGATGTATGCTAGTTGTTGTGGATAGATTTTCAAGATGGGTTGAAGCCTGTCTAACTAAGCGGAAAGATGCTCAGTCTGCTGCCAAGAAAGTTTTTGTGTTGTGAGGTCATAAGCAGGTGAGGACACCCAGACTGCATATCTTCGGATAATGGAAAAGAGTTTGTGAATAAAACAATAAGACAAATTTTGAAAAATTGGAAATTAAATAACGTCTAGGAGTTGTCTATCATCTGAGAATCCAAGGTTTTTGTGAAAAAATGAATGATGTGTTAAAAATGTATTGTTAAAATCTGCCAACACATAGGTCTGAATTTGATGAAGATGTTTCTGTTGGTGTTAATGGTGTTTTGATTAAAGCCACTTAGAGGTAAAAGTCTAAATTTAACTGGAGGTGACTGTTATACTTTGATCCTGATGCTACTGACAATATGACTAGTGTCATAGATGCACTGAAACTTATAAGGAATTCATTTGGTCCATCAGAAGGAGCAGGATGGTCTGCGAATGCTTGGATGCAATAACAATTAGGACCAGTAGAAAACATTCAGATTCTGATACTACTGAGTGGTAATGATCTGAGCGAAGATGAGGAGGTCATAGAGATTGGACAAGAGCTGGTAGAGAAATATCCATTTTGAATATCTGATTTCATCATTGACTCCCTATTATTTTGAACGAAGGAGTGAATGGATAAAAGGGGGGAAATTGAATATGTTAATCATGTAGTGGAATAATGTGAAAGTATGATACAAAAATGAATATTTTTGATGTTTTTGTATGTGCAAAGATACTGGTTGTTGATTTTTCTTCCTAGGACAATATTTGGGAGACCAAAGTGAGGGTGGCTAATTGTCCAGAGATCCTTCCAGCCTAATGGACTTGAACAACTAAACTTAGGACAATGGAGGATGGACATGGACAGTGGAAACCTGAATGAGGACATCATGATGAGGGGTTTCGATTGAAAAATCATTGAGGGGTTATTACAGTAGAAGCTGATGCTGCTAAAAAGCAACAGTTTTGATGTTTTATGTATGTTTTATGTATGTTTTATGTATGTTTTTATGTATGTTTTTATAGTATTGGATTTTCTTCATTACAATGTAATTTGTATTATTGGTTATTATAATGTACTTTTTACTCTATAGTAGGTATTTTTAGTTAAACATATTATTTGGATTAGTATTGGAGTTTTCAGGAACTGTATGAGATGCATATATTGGGACCTCAGGTGTTTTCTTTCTTTATCGATCCTTAGGGAAACTGGTGTTAGATAGGGAAAGGTGCGATGGGTCGACCAGCCTGACTTTGGACAACTTTTTTGATTTTATTTCTGAGGGTTTAAATGTGTGCATTTCTATATCGTCCTATAAAGTTTTTATAACCTTTTTCTTTTTGATTTGATTGGTTTGGAGTACTATATGTGGTTGCCTGGGGCAGAGGGACCGTGAGAGAGTTTTCCTGTCTAGATTGTTTGATGGATAAAAAAGAAAGATAGCTGCCAGATGGGTTTTTCGCTCTCACACTCCAGAACAAACAAATATTTTATTATGTTGCTAAGGTTAAGCATGGATAGAAGTGATTCTTATGAGGTCAATTACCATCATGATTGTATGTTTTTTTGGTTTGCGAGACTATCATCTCGAAGGGGGGAATGAAGTGTATTAAATATCTAGGACAGAGATATTATAGTGATCTTTAAGTGTATACTGCACAAATCTGTTAAAGGGGTTTCCTTCAGTGGAATGGTTGTTTAGAGGTGTGGTTCGCAGGATGAGTTATGAGTGTCAGGAAATGTTAGATCAAAGCTAGGATCCCCCGCAGTGGAATGTGAACAAATGGACCCTTATGTCCAGAGGGTTTCCCAGGGACATCTAGACAGGAGATTGTACCTGTGACCTGTGTTGGCCTTTAAGTTTATGACATACATATAATTGCAGAGGCTGCTGCTGTTGAAGTAGGAGGGGTTGTCCTAAAAAACAAACAGATAAACAGATGTCATCATGTGCCCTGTAACATTGTCTATAAATAGCATTCTCAGTGTATGTTCAGGAGAGATCACTTTTGGCTGTGTCTCTCCCAGGTCGAACCATGGCGAGCCTGGCGATGCTGTAACTTGTTTGTCAATAAAATGATCATTATGTAAGCAAGTCAGTGTCAACGGCGAATTTCTTCATCATCAAACATATCAACAACGGGAATCCACATCAAGCACAACAGCGCCTCCTGATGAGGAAACTCAGGAATTTTAATGTCAGCAAACATATTTAAACTCTGGTTTATCACTTGATGAATCCATCCTCACTTTGAACGTCTCATCCTGATACAACTCCCTCACCAACAAACACAAAACTGAAGTTAAATAACTTATCCAGTCCTACCCCTTTTTATCTTTTTAGTTTAATAAATTAATCCAAGACTAAGCTTTAAAAAATAAAGTTGAATAATACAGATAACGAAGTAACAAAAGCAACAGATATAATATATTACACACATTAATTAGACTGTAGACTGATTAAGTAGACTGTACTGGCCTTACAACTGATATTGATTAAATTTTTCCCATTGACTGTTCAATTTTATATTTGTGGATAAGATGTTACCAAACACAATTTGAATACACATTAACCAGAAGAAATGAGAGATGATGTAGACTCTCAGAGGATTTACTTTGAGAGGATTTCACAAACAAATAGCATCTCATTTTAGAAGAAAACGCTGCTTCTTCATGATCCAATCTGATTCCTCTTTAGTTCAGATCGACATTCAGTATCAATTTACCACCTACACACATTGACTATCATGTCTTAAGTTCTATCTTGTCTTTATCACTGGTTTGCACTCCACAACATCAACACCAGGGGGCAGTCTCTTCTATTTCAAACAACCCAGCTGCATGTGACCTGAGCTGCCAACAGAGGACACTCACACATCATCAAGTCACCCACATGAGAGCAGCTGACAGCTTTCATTAGGACACTCTTAATCCATTTCTTCAACCAATCTGAAAATGTGTTCTTTTATTGAAATAAGTCACAACATGCCTCCACTTAATAATGCTTATTTCCGCTCCTCAAAAGTAGTATAAGAAGTTAGATTTTCTTTGTTCATGTCATCTCTGATGGCCAGCAGCCATCCTGCATGCTAAAGGTGTTGCTAACTGGGTTGTGTCTCTGTGAAAAAGGCTGAATGCACAGATATACAGTAACTACATAGAATAATGCACATTACAGGGCAGATGGATCCAGATATGACATTACAGTTTGTTCTTTAAGTAAAGATTTTCCTCTATCCTATCAGGCCAAGTTCCCCACCTCTGCTGTGATATAACACATTATCGCTCCACATTACAGGATATTTACTTCAAATACTGGAGGGAAGTGGTCGAACAGAACGAGATACTTTTAAGAGCAGATTGCAAAACCAAAAATAATTCAGTACTCTGTTTAAAAGTAAAAACTCCATTTCTATGTTTTCTTTCACAAAGTTTGAAAAAACAAAATCAACAACTAAAGATTGAACTAGTTTTCGACAGAATCACTCGTTCAGAGTGAAAAACTACAGAGCCCAGAGAGTTCCCCGAGAGGTCCTTAATATTAATATTGGACATACATATCACATATTTATACTAAGCAGCTGATTGACTTAGTGTTAAAGTTATGATTCACCAAATTGTCCTCAGATAGTTGAGTTGTTCTGCCTGATGTTTGATATCACTGATATGAGTGAGATATAATATAGCTTTGCACAACTCCAACCTGACCAGGAAAAGCAAGCAACCACAAAAACCATTATCAACTATTTACCTATGTTAAACTTTTTTTTTTTTATTCATCATATTTGATCAGTTAATTAGAAATGACAAGCTATAACTCAATGTAGTTGAATATTTCATAAATTTGGTAAGTAGTATTTATTGGAGGTGAAAACAATGAAGTGTTTAAAGCCAACACAAAGTACTAATAAGTTGATTATACATATAGAGCTTAATATAAATGTAAATATTTATGACTGTCTTTACAATTTCTCTGGAATAATTACCTTTTTGTTTTCTGCTATAAATTATACATTCAATTCAAAAAACTTTATTTGTCCCCAGGGGTCAATTCAAAGGCACACAGAGCGGTAAATTAACAACAGTGCAGGTAGACAAAACATTTCAAACCTAAAATATAAAGTGTCAATTTAAATACAACTTAAAGCTTAAACTTAACTTAAAATATAAAAAGAGTAGATATAAGTAGACAGTGATCAGACTAACAGATGTAAACAGAACTATGTGCAGTAAAAGAGAAATAAATATATACAGAGCTATGTACAAGTAGGCAAATACTAAATGATAAGTTATAAGGTGTGTCTATGTTTTTGATCTTCTGGCTGTTTGCTTTGTTCCTCCCTTATCCTGTAGAAATGGAGCAAATGTTGACCTAATTTCTTTATTTCCTTCTTTATCTCTTGACCTGACTACATCTCCCCTCTTCAATGAACTCATTTTGAGTTCAAGAGGTTTAGTTAAGGTATTTACTTCAGATATATCTCTATTAAATGCCCTGGATATGAATTCACAAGACCATAATGAGGAATTTGCTCATCCATGACATGAGCTCTCTAACCAGCAGACCAGTTTGAAGTCTGAAGCTCAGCTGAGCTCTTAGTTTCACATCCACAGTAAGCACTTCTCAATGATTCCAAAATGACCAGCCGATAGACTTCCCTTTTCTCTGTCTGGTTTCATTGCTAGCTTTTGAGCGGTTGTCTGTCTGAGGCCGACCTCTCTGTCATCTGGTGTTGCACAAAGAGCTTGTAGTAATGTTGTCTTTTCTGTCTCATCAGCAATCTGATCAAATGACTCAAAGAGCTAACACCTGGATTCTTATTTTCAAATGAGTCAAACAGTTGTTGTTGTTTTTTAATCTGGACATCATTGTGTCAAAAATGTAGAATAAGAGATCCTCAGTTAAATAGTTATTTTAAGGGGGGACTACCTTGGAGGTTACATTTTACAAACCAAACTATGAAAATGACTTCTTAAACATACGCATATATCTCAGCCTGTGTGTGACGAGCATTACTCTCAATAAGAGAGTGTAAAACCAGAGATTCCCCTCAGAGACCATCCCACCCTCTGTCACTGAATAAACCTGAGGGTCCTCATTTATAGTGTTGACCTTCACAAGTGAAGTGTATTTATATGACCTGATATTTCATATGTCCTCCTCTACACAACAAACACTGATCCCAAATGTGCTTCCTTACCTGCCCGTCTTACATAAGCAGCCTTTTGTTAACCACACATGCCAAGTGATTGCTGCAATCAACAGATTTTAGCAAAGTCTGACGGGATTCATACTACATCCAAAAAAAGACATGGGTCTTTTTAAATCAACTAAGTGGACTTGGACAGCGCTTTCCTATCCGCTCAAAGTGGTTTTCCAATTGGCTACATGTCACCCATTCACACACTGACTGTCTATCACAGTGCCCATAAAGTGTCCTACTATAACATCTCAACAGGTGACTGCATTAGCTGGGGATCTAAACCCCCAACCTACAGACTGAGATACAACTGAACACTGTGCTGCAGCTGCACCACCTGCTCCATTCAACAGCAGGAGTCTCTTTTTTCTTCTCATGGTCAAGCACCAAGTCGAATCCTATGACTGTGAAGTCAAAGGTCAAAGTCTGAAAAGAAGTGTAAAGACGCCTCTGATAACAATGTCTCTACTTACCTCATGTGCGGGTTAGGTAAGCACTGGTATCTGCTCTCTGGGTCAAGAGAACAGAGAGACAGCCCTTTGAGCTTTTCTAAAACACAGCGTGATCATTTTAGGACAACAAACGCTCCACAACCTGAGAACTTCCACTTCAAACTCTGAAACATGGATTTATCAGTGTGTGCAAATGAAGTCATTTGTCTTAATACATCAACAAACATTAAATACTTCTAACACTAATGATAAACCTTTACATTTAAGCGTAAAGTAACAGGAAACATGTCAGGTGTTTTTGGGGTTTTTACTTGTCTTGTTGAAATCAAACAACCACAATGAAAGACATTCACACAATGAATTCACTGTGCTGAAGTTGGATAAAGAATAAAGGAAACAAACTCTTATATTACTTGTGTCTTGGACTCTTCTGCATATTTTTGCCTCACAGGACTTTAATTTCAGATCACTAACTTAAGAAACACACTTCATCTCTATCACAAACCCCCAGGTTGTAAAGTAATTATGTCTGGCTACCTACTTTGTTGTGTAACCTTCCTGCGGTGCCTAGAACTGTTTGGTCATAAACACATGGATAATAACCAAGAACAACAATCATCTAACTGAAACCACTCAGGAGCTGATATGAAAGACATGTGTTGCTGTTGAGATTTACTCAATAAGTAAGACATATGACGTCGTAAAGGCAAAAATGAGACTAAGTGGACCAAAACAAATGTTCACATTTCATATTGTGCATAAATACTTATTCCTCTTAAATGTACATTTGTTTTGTTTTGGGGGTTTTATTTATTTTTTTTTTTTTTAAATACTTTTATTGTAAACACCTAGTGGTGAAAAGGAAACAAAACATAGAAATATATATATATACACAGTATGCAGATTCAAAATGCATATAACAGAGGCAGCATCCAGAGCGAGCTTTGTGCCTCCTTTTTACAAGTATATAGATAGTCAGGTTAAGCATACTGTTAAAGAAAAGGATTACAAAGGATTTTTAATTTTGTTTTTGGGGGTTTTCGATCAAGTTTTGATCATTTTCAAAATTCATTTTGACCTATAACAATTTAGGGAGTGAGTAATACCTTCTTATAATGACATCTCAGCTCAGGCATTGTTTGACAAATAATTGTGCAGTTGATCATAGTTCTTTTTTCATGAAGAAGGTAGTCCACTATAATCACATGTAACTTAGAAGTAGCCGACAATAACCCTTAAAAAAGAATGAGGTTGTCTTTTTCCAGTTATTGGAGTAGCTTGTAGCTGTCTTATAACTCATATTATTGGAATGAATTTAATATCCGTATTTGAAGTATTCATTCGTTGGAGAGCTGCTGCACTAGACTCTCATACGTAAGGGGCGGGGCTTAAGCGTGACGCTGTAGTGTGTCCCGGTTTAGCAAACCTCCCACTTTGACTATAAATACTCTGCATGAGCGAGCTCGTGCGTCTGGCTCAACGCATCCGGGGACGCGCCGATGAAACAGCAGCCACTTGACATCTCAGCTATCCGTGTTGCAGGGCCGCTCTTTGGGGCTTTGAACCTCCACAGAAGAGAGATAAAATGTCGACCTTTTCTTCATCTGACTGCCGCCGCGTCAGCCCCTTCGTCCGCGGCAACAAGTTCGACACCGCTCACCGCAAGAAGGCGGTGGCCAACATTTTCGACAACGTGAACCAGGACGCGCTGATGAGACTGTTCCAGAAAACGGGCGACATGAAGGCAGAGGAGAGAGTGAGGAGCATCTTCTCTTACACGCAGGACCCGGAGGAGACGGCCCGCGCGCTGATGGCTCTGAAGCAGCGGAAAAAAGACAAGTTCCTCCAGATCGCGGGGATGCTGCGGCACCTGCTTCAAATGCGTTGACATTTCACAGCTGCTTTCCTGCCTTTGCCTGCCGAGACACAAAGGTGAAAACAGTGCCGAGGTGCAGTTCATCTGTCGCCTGGAGGGAAGCTTCGGGTGCGGAGGAGAACGCGCACCCGGCCGCGGGGATGGCGATATGCGGCGACTCTCGTGTCACGGACCGGTGACAGCGGAGAGTCCGGTCTGGAGCTAAAACGGGCACAAACAGCCTTCCTTGAGCCTTGAATAAAGACACATTCCTGTGGAGACCTGACTGACTGTGAACCTTTTACAGGTGCTACTACTGTATTGATCGTGGCGCATGCAGCTCCGAAATGTGATTTAATGCCGGTGATTTGTTTTTTTTACATGGATGCCTGTCCTGCACTCATGCCTTGTCTCAGTTTTATTTAAAAACTTCCTTTTAGTGGCCACTAAATCGTTGTGAAAATGTTATAACGATGATTTGCAAGAGGTGTTCCTTTGTTTGTCAATTTGAATAAATTATTTTTTCTATACGATGGTTTAACAATGTTTCTCCTTATTATGACATTGATACCTTTTATTTGTCATCCCACTAATATTATATGTGGTGCATTCTGTGTAAGCTATTGGCAGATTCATTTCTACAGACTTTGGCTTCTTTCTGGTTCTGTAATGATGTGTTCATAAACCCCTTTGACCTAAAGGACTAGGGCTCTGAAAACTACAGAATATTCTGATTAATATCGGGATCCATTGTTGAATTAATTTTCTTTTTTTTTGCATTCTGACAGCCTTCATATATATCATCACACTGACTGAGGAGATAGGGAAACCCATTTGAAAACAATCCAAATCAACATAGAAATGGGAAACATCACATCCAATGCAACAATCTGTGAAGAGGACCGAGTCATAGTCAATGATGAGGTTCACTTTTATTTCATGTCTGTGTGTAAATGGTCAGTTCTGATGCAAAAGAGCTCTGAGGGAATAGATTGACTCATGAGAGGATGTGGTTAAGCTTCACCTCCCCTCAGAGGGCTGTATATGCTGCATTAGACCAGCATGAACCAGTTTGGGTGGGGAGGGGGGTGTGGGGGGTGAAATGCTTTCTCCTCTCAGCTTGTTTGTGCTGGAGTCTGTTATGATCTCTTTCTCAAGATAACAGTGTCTCTAAGAAGTATGAAAAGGCTTCTCTGTTTCTCAGCCAGTGATTAATCTGCTTTTTATTCATGTTATTACAAAAGAATAAATATCCCCTCCGTTTTTCAAACTACATTTACAGGCCATGTCCAAACCCTGGGGTATGTTTTACAGCGTTTCATCAGCGGTTGGCTTAGCTTCACACACAGATCACTCGAGTGTATGCCTGCTAATCTGCTTGCTGTTGAAGTCCCTCTGCCGGCTCAAACCAGTTTCCTGAGTTGTTGTGCATGATGACATCTGACTCGAGGCACTCCCTGTCTGTGCAGTGTGAAGCTCTATTAGTCAGGGGGGGATAATCATCTGTACAAACTACAAAGACAGCTTTTTACTTTGTATTATATAGATAGATAGATATGTTATTGATCCAGAGGGAAAAACAAAGGCTTGACTGAGCCTGACAAAGGAAAAACTACAATAATGGAATTCTTAAAAGAACAAAGAGTAAAATTAATAAACCATGTGAGGTTTTTCTTTTTAATCATAATGTGTTTCTCAATTTTTGCACCAAGCAAACCCTAATATTCAATGCTGTTGTGTTTGCAGAGGTGTGTGAAGAGTGAATGCTTTGATGTCAACAAACACTGACAGTCTTTATTATTCCTGAGTATTGTTATTCCTGTGTGTCTATTCACCCGTGGAGCATGGAGGACATTAACCACAGAGAGAGAAACATTTAGTCTTTAACATCATCTTTAAAGAGAGAGAGAGAGAGAACAGAGTTGTAAATGGTTGTAAATTAAATATGAAAGATTAAATGTAAATGTGTAAAAACAGAGTTGTAAATGGACAGTATTGACATAAGTTAAAGTGCATGAGTGTAGACATATTATAAGCAGAAACTATACAATATAACGGTGAGTAGACAGACAAATGAAGTGAACATGAGTGCAGGGATAATTTGTAAATTTAACATGTGCAGAACAGATTACAGTAAGGAGAGACAGATATTATCATGATGACAGTTTTCTGTTCGCATGAGGTGAGCTGTTGTACAGAGTTATGGCCTTCGGTAAGAAAGATTTCTTGTATCTGTCCTTGTGACAGCGGCGTTGTATCAGTCTGTTGGAGAAGCTGCTCCGCTGTTTGTCCAGTAGGGTGTGTAGAGGGTGATCAGGATTATCCATAATGGATAACAGTCTAATCTCTAAAATAACAGAAAAATGGGATGGCTAATCAACTAACTGACCACCTAAACAACGTGTACAGCTCTCTACATCCCATGCAATTTGGATTCCATGCCCACCATGCAACAGAAAGTCCCATCACTCTGTTTATTGGAAAAATAAAATGTTTTCTGGACCGAAAGGCTTGTGTTGGGGTTGTGTTTAAAGGGCATTTGACGGGGCGCTATGGCGCAATGGTTAGTGTGCTCCATGTATGGAGCGGGCGGCCCGGGTTTGAATTCCACCTGTTGCTCCTTTCCCACATGTCATTCCCTACTCTCTCTCGTAACTCTTCATTAAATGCACAAAAAGCGCAAAAATAAATCTTTTGTTTTTTAAAAGGGCATTTGACACTGTTGATCACCAGGCTCTACTTGCTAAATTGACTCACTTTAACTTCTCTGATCAAGCTATTAATTGGATAAAATCATATCTATCAAGCAGAAAGCAATGTGTCTCCGTTAACGGTGTAAATGGTAAATGGACTTGAGCTTATATAGCGCTTTTCTAGGCTTCCGACTACTCAAAGTGCTTTTACAGCACCTGTCACACCCACCCATTCACACCCTTTCACACACTGATGGTAGTGAACGCTATGTAGTATCATCCATCAGAAGTAACTAATCTCATTCATACACCACCACTGAAGCAGGGAGCAATTCAGGGTTAAGTGTCTTGCCCAAGGACACATCGGACATGTTGCTCAGCTGGGGATCGAACCCTCGACCTTCCGGTTGAGAAGCGATGACTCTACCAACTGAGCCACAGCCGCTCGGTGACAAGTCTCCTTACCTTGAGTGTCCAGTAGGGGTCCCACAAGGGTCCGTACTTGGGCCTATTTTCTTTTCTTTATGTATCAATGATCTCCCCAAAGTGTGCCCAAATGTCAATGTTCAAAATGTCGGCAAAAAATACCAAAGAAACTTCCAAAATTCTCACATCAGCAATGACCCACATTCGGGACTGGCTCACAAATTCCTGTCTACTACTGAAAACTAACCAAACTGTGTGCATGATGTTCTCAATACATCCAGAAAATATTTATTTCATGCTCGCATTTATTTTAAGGAGGGGAAGAACTACAGCTTGTTAATGAGTTTAAGTACCTGTGGGTCATCCTGGATTCTTCACTCTCTTTCAAGAGCCACGTTAAGAAATGTCAAATACGGTCAAATTTAACCTATAATTCTAAACAAAGACATCCCTGACTGATTGTGCTGCCTTGATGTACCTTCACTCCATGATACTCTCTCATATCCACTACTGTATAACCAGTTGGTCTCTTACTGGAGCAGCTACTTTGAAGCCTGCTGAATCAAAAAAAAGCGTTAAAAATATTAGACAAGAAACCCCTCTCGTATCACCATTGTAACATCCTTCTAAAGTACAGCTTAATACCTATTAAGCTTTGATAACTTCCAAAAATTCAAAACTGTATGACGTACAAAGTCCTAAACGGGCAGGCTCCACCCCCTCTAAATTACACAGAAAGCTATCAGTAACTCCTCATCTAGAACCACAAGAGCAGCTGTTAAGAGGTTCCCCTCAGACGTTCCGCGTTTGGTTAAAATGTTTTGTCGTCCAAAGGAAGCATATTATGGAACAGCCTACCACTCTGTCAGGGAATGTCCAAGCTTTGCCTCTTTTTAAGGGTCATCTGAAGTTGTGGCTCAGAACAAACCAGTTGTGTGACCATTTACATACTCTTTTACATACACACATGTAATTTACCCCAGTGCAATACTGCGTCCATAAACACCAAACACATGCTTACCCTGTGCAATAGTATTCACATGTCTGTGTATTCAAGCTGAGTACAATAGAGCCATGTGCAATCACAACAGTACTTTAAAGTTACAGACCCCAGGGCAAATGTGCAATTAACAACAGTACCTGTTAATGATGTGCAAAACTCCAGCACTGTGACACTTGACCTCCCTTAGAAGCACTTTAAGGACTTTTAACACTGATGGTCACTTTACACTGGTTCGTTCTGAACCAGTCTATATACTGGTTTAGTAATGAACAGTATATGTTGTTGTTTTGTCATTACTTGTTGTATTGGTTCTGCTTGTCATTGTGGTTTTATGTAACTGTGTCTACCCAACCTGCTGAGGGACTACAGATGGAAATGAGCCTATGGCTATAATCTGGTATATTTACATGTTTATGGTCATTAATGTGCACTGCCCCTATTTTAAATAAATAAATAAATGAAATACAAAAAAAAAGGTTTCTGACAGCGATGCTACGTTTCCCAGATGATTAAATGATCACTTAATGATAGAAACTGTCCTTATCTTGTATGAATACAAACTAACTGCATCAGTTGTGCTTTTTGAGCATATAGCCAGACAGACATCTAAATGGTGTGATCTTTAGTGGCCTCTGCCTTTGTTACTCTGTTTCCTTGACAGTCTGTTCATTGAGTTTGAGTTTGTGTGAGATGGGTCCCTGGAGTTACAGCAGAGTCATGTCCAGGGCTGGGTCAGGATGGGGGCCTCTATTGTTCTCATTTCTCTGTATCAGAGTGTGTGTGTGTGTGTGTGTGTGTGTGTGTGTGTGTGTGTGTGTGTGTGTGTGTGTGTGTGTGTGTGTGTGTGTGTGTGTGTGTGTGTGTGTGTGTGTGTGTGAAGCAGCTCCAGAGAAATCCCTTTCCTGTGTGGCGCTGGAGGTTCCTTCTGGGGCCGTGCAGTCTGCGGCCCTACAGACAGGCTGTCTCGTCACAAGGCCTTACCATTGTTCTCTGTGCCCCTCACTCCCTTTTCTCCTGTTCAGTCTGCCAACACACACCAACCCCCTCCTGCCCCGCAGGTGCAACTGATCTATCACACAAGGAAGGAGGAAGTTCAGCCCTACAAACAATAGCACTACGCTTCAAATTTGAAGGTTCATAATTGTCTTTCTGTTTGTGGCAGCTAACTTTAAGGAGCCATGTAAATCTGGTGACCCTGTTGACTGACCTATGGGATTCTTCTCTTCATCTAGGAAAGGTTCTATTTAATAAGGCTACTGTTGACTTTTTCATAATAGACCATAAAAACCACATATACAGTATTGGAAAGCAGCTGTTCTTATAGAAATAATAGAACAGCATTCATTTTAATAGAGGATTGTAGTAAATCCCCATGTTAACAGTATAGGACGGATATTGCACTTCTGTTTCAATATGAATGCATCAAACTATTCAGTTTAGTGTTCTGGCAGTGGTGCAGGTAAACCCTTTTCTCTGAACACACATGCACCTTTAAATTCAGCTGTCAAGCTTACGGTTTGACTTAGACAAGCCTGACCAACTTCACAAAGACATACTATATACAAAAGCAGAAAGTGTTGAATGGTAAATGTTTAGACACTGAAGACCCATGTCTACACTAAAGACTACAGTAGTTGCTCGTTTCTGAACAAAGAAAGCAAATATAGTTCACATTAATGCATTTCTTCAGCCACAAAATCATTCAATAACCTCAGTTAAAGTGCATTATATCAATGTCAATTCAAATCGTTTTTAACCCCAACCCCGTACAGTGTGTGCCCATGAGGACAGATAACTAATCAGACCTATTTGGTTTTTTAAAACGTGTTCATCCCTGCTGTACTTAGAAAGGTGTAATAGCTACTGATGGTACGTTGACATTTGAACAGGTTGTCTGATGCTTCAGATCTAAGGATCATAAAACACTTCTTAGATTACTTCAGAACGCTAGAGACTATTGAAATATGTGTGTGTGTGACTGGTTGTCTGTCTCTCTATGTCTGCTCTGTGATTGGCTGGTGAACAGTCCAGTGTGTAACCTTGCCTCTCGCCCAATGGCAGCTGGGATAGGCTTCAGCCCCCCCCCCCCCGCGACCCCGAACAGGAAAACACGGTATAGAAAATTGATGGAGTACAGTAATCTGAGCAAAGAATGGTCAGAGAAAATGTGGTCTAAGGACTAAGGAGGAGCTGCCCAAAGAGTTAATGATGGAACACCTTTCTCAACAGAACCCTGAAACCTACAGTCTGCATTTGCTTAGACCAATGACCATTGAACTGGTTTAAAACCTGCTATAAAGTAATTCAGAGAGAGAGCTGCAGAGAGTATAGCAGAGCATACCAACTGCTTTAGCCAGGCACCCTGGGACCTACAGTTAAGCCTATTAGCAGATCAGCTGTCAGCCACAACAGATGTACCACACCGTACACTGTACCTCTTCTGATCAGGCCTTCTCTCACAGTTCAGGTATTCTCTCCCTGAAAATTTTGAATTTTAGTGCATGATCCTTAATTCTTTGTACAGACTAAGACAAAAAGCGTTTTCAAAGACAGACAGATCCTTTTTTAATTGAATATAGGCCTACTTAATTAATCCCAAGGGAAATTCAACTTTTCACTGTTATTGTGAACCTTCACACACATATAGGCCCCAAAGCCATAACAGGACTCATAGTCTTGTCACAGGTAGCAAAAAACAAAGAAGAGGATCCAAGTGCAGACTACACAACAATAGTGTATCAGACAAAAAGACCAGAAGGCAAAAACACAAAAGCTTACTTTTTCCAGTTCAAGTCCAGCATCAGGGCTAGAGCCCAGGGAGCAGCAAAGTTCAGGTGTCTGGTCGGCCTCCAGACAGGCAGATCAATTCTGGGGAAGACAGGAGGTTTCAGTCTAGTGACTCACTGAAAAAAGAGGCAGGTGTAGGTGTGCAGGGCTTCTAACGAGGACACAGGAACCGGCAGGACCTCTGATGAGGCATAGGGCCTCTAGAAGGGCCTCTAGCAGGGCCTCTAGCAGGACCTCTGATGAGGCATAGGGCCTCTAGAAGGGCCTCTAGCAGGGCCTCTAGCAGGACCTCTGATGAGGCATGGCAGGATCCACACCAACAGGAACACAGTAAGGACTCTGACAGGTAACCAATAGTCGCAGATGCCTCGGATGGGGAACCAGGAGTCACAAAGACCCCAATAGGGAAACGGGATATGGGATTGTTTTGACTACATTTTTTCACTCAAAGTGTTGTTTTAATGAAAAAATACTGTTAAAAGTTGTTCCAACAGCAATCAATACAACGGGCAGGATAGCTGAGAACCGTGGCATGAGGGGCCATCAAATGATCCTGATGCCTTCCAAATGAAGCCTTCAGAGGAGGGCATGACAAAGAGAGAAAGCAGAAGCTTGTCCCTTGGGCGTGCCAAGGCATCCCACCCCAGAGGACTGTCATTCCTCAAGGAGAAGAAGAACTTACAACGGTGGACCCTCTAGAAGCAGGATAGGGGTTTCTGGCACAACTACAGTAACTAACAAGGCTTGAACAGGTGAAAAAGCTCCAGCAACATTTGTAGCATGAAGATCAACTTTATTAACTTTATCTTTATTAACCTTATTAGAACGACTCATTTCAGCTTGTAGCCTTCATCAGGGCAATCAAGAAACACACTGCAACAACATTTAAATAGAGTAGGTACAAAAGTTTAAAAAAAATACAAAAACATAAATATAACCAATCATATGCATCCTGATATACTGTATATCTGCCAAGGTGGGCTGGTAGTATATTAGACCAATGACCACTGATGGGGAGGGGCGTGTCCAACAAAGGCATAAATAACACCATATATGGTCAATAAGTTGGACACAGAGATCTTTAAGAATGCTACAGAAAGAGAAGAAGTACTGTTAATGAAACAAATATAAATCATGGTATTTTATGTTGTGGTGTTTAATAATGTGAGGTATATTGGCATTATATGTATATTTTTTAAAAGCGATCGTCTTTGGCCCCAGTTTGGCCCCCTCAGTAAAAGTGGTCTAGAACCGCCTATGATGCTGTCTTTGAGTGTGTTGTTTGACCTACATTAATTATGTCACAAGGACATGTTATCTTGTACACCACAATTTTTGATTGGAAGATAATACGTTTTGTTTATGAATTTTAGGTAAAATGGCTCAGTTTATTTCTACATCACGATGTTGACGTAAAAACACCCATGAAGTCAAATTGTGATAAAAACAGTTTTTCACTGTGAGTGTTACTTAAAATTATTCCAAAGATCTTATCTGTCAATTCTTTAAATCAAAACACCACTTAGTGAATAACTATGGTGTGGCAAAAACAAATATCTTTTCTGTCAAGGTGTCCTGAGAACGACTGCTTTTCTGAGATTAACAGCTGAAGTAAGTAAAGTAACTTTTTGCAATTAAATTCAAAGAATACTGAGATCATTTTAATAGGACCACAACTCATGACTAAGGAAATACTGCCATCTGCTGGTTCCTTTATTTTAACCAGGCCAGACCTGCTGAAAAAAATCTGTCGTTTGACAGTGACTTAAATTTTGAGCAGCAAACAACACAGCTTGGACAGTTTTGTTATTATCATCATCTCAGAACTATTTGAAAAAGTCAACCTATTCTAACTTTTTCACAAGACAAGTACATGCAGAACTTCAAGTGTTGTTTTGATTTACAAATTGACAGAAAATATCTTTGAAAAAATTTAAGGGTACCATTTAAGCAATATTTTATTTTGAAAAATCTATGACAGGTGACAAAGATCTTTCAATGGATTCTTGTTCCTCATGTCCCTGGCTGTCATCCTGAGAATTTTCAGCAGATTTTACTGTACAGTTTTGGAGAAAAAATAAAGGTTGATTCAACTCAAATTTTGAAGACAAAATAATAAAAATAAAACCTGATAAATGACACATCACAAAAGAAACACCAAAAACCAAGCAAAAAATATATTTATTTATATACATATATATCAGCCACCATGGGGAACAAATGGGCCATTTATGTAAGTGGTTATGCTAATTGTCTCTCCTGTATGGATTCTTTTCTTTGCACAAATTGCAATCCCACTCCGCAGTGTTTACGTCTTGAAATTTTGCGCTGTCCATCTGATGGCACTCTGCGTGGAACCATCTTGAACAGCTGTCACACTGAATCTGTAAAAGTACAAGTGGTTAACCTTTACTTACAAAAAATATAATAAAAAAATGCATTTTACTTCAACAGAAAGGTTTATCTATGGTTTAAACGTTCTATTCTTTCAACACAAATCGTACATGTCTATTGTTTTGGTCATATTTCCATTTGTCAGTTATAGTTGTTGATAATCTGCAAAAACAAAGAAAGTCACAAACTACACAAACAAACATGTGTATCCATCCAAAAACAACAAATAAAACATAAGATGGCCTTACCCAGTCTGTGATGGAAGGTCCTGGAGTGGGTGGTTTGGCACAGTTGCTTTCTGTGTCAAACACTAATATAGACATTTAAATTTTTAATCTCAAGTAGTGCAATATCACAACATAATAAAATATTAAGAGAAGCTGTCACACACCCGATGCTTCAAGCATTGTTTCAGCCATGGCTCTGTGTTCAAGTGCCATCTCTTTTGTTGGGGAGTTCTGGAAATGCCTCCATTACTGCCTTTGCCATCTAGTAACAGAAAATGGGTAAAGTCAATTGGATAAACGTTTTACGTTAATTTTTAAAAATTGGATAAAAGTAATTTCCAGACTGAAAATAACTCATGCACACAAATCACAAATCTGAAAAAATATGAATTCATCGATGTATTTTTTTCAAAGCACTTATTTCAATAAGTAATTAACAAAGGGTACCATGATAACTATAACCCCACAACTGTTTCCGTCCTGCTGAACTGGCTGTTGCATAACTCCTCCTCTGAATTTCACATCCACCCAGTCGCTCTTGTTGTGACAGGTCCTCCTCATTTTAAAGAACTCACTGTGTGAGGATGATATATTATATGTTTTCTATACGTACATCCACTTTAAATATATGCACAATATAAATAAAAAAATGGTGATGACTTTTCAGATAACTTCAGTGCTCTGTGGCATTTTTTTTCACAGGTCTGTAGTACACATATAAACACAGAACTCTATTCATCTACTTGTTAGTAATTGATATTCATCTCCACTTCACATGTAACTATGTAACTTCACTCTTAAATACTCTTCTCTTACAGCCTTGACATTACATAATTACTGAAATCTTTTTGCTGCCAGGTCTCAGTCAGCCTGCTCTGCAGAGTTCTGTGATGGATCTACCAAGTACACTTTGCTGGTTTCTGCATTGATATACTTAAATCAGAAGAATTAAATTCAGTGTTATTCCAAAAGAATATTCAATATATTAAGAAAAACAAAAAAAAATCTATATAACTTTAAATAAATATGAGTACTGTAATTACTAACTACAAACTTCCAGTGTACATTTCCAATGTTCACTGTTACGACCCCGAAATTAATGACTCGTTTTTACCGGGAGTCGAACATAAATCAATCAGAAATGAAATCATTTCAAAGAAAAGGTTTATTTTTACAATCAAACAACAAAACTACAAGCTGAAAACCTGGGGTACAAAACAAAACCAAAAAGAAAGGTCAGCCACCAAAGCCAGCCCACACAGGGCCGTTGGACTGGGCACTCACCGTCTACCACCAAAGCCACAGGATCCCTTAACACAATGAACAAAAGCCACAATAACGGGATAAACACTCTACCAGGTTACTCAGACAACATTGATAAAGAATAGACATTCTGTCATGACTCTCAGGAGCCAAGGAGAGAGAGATACGAGAGCCGGGCAGTTCCTGCCTTCTTATTTGCACCTTCCTCAATCACCCCCAACCATACACACCCTAGGGAAAAAGGTCAACAGGTTACAAACAGTTACACATTACAACCAGCAGAGGGGGACAAGACAACATACAACGTAACATCACAAACGTTATTATTGCTTTGAAGTTGTCAAAGTTGATCTGCAAATAATCAAAAATTAACTTCACCAAATGATATCGTAATAGAAATGAATGCTGTTAAAAAAAATGGTAAACACTGTTCATCACAGACATTACTGTAAAAAATAAAATAAAAACTGTTACCTTTGACAAACTATGCCTCCTGAGTCTTTCTCTATCCCCAAAGAGGACAGTACCTGTCGTGAAGTAACTCATAATATAGATAGAACTTCCCAAATGTAATTCATTCACTTTGTGATGAATGAGGCAGAGGATGACCTGAGGAAAACAATCAAAGGCAGACAGACAGTGTAACAGAAAATGCACTTTATTTACACAATGACAGTGTATCAGAAAATGCACATTATTTACACAATGACATGACGGATTACTGTGTCAAGACATATTGTGAGAAAATCTGAACTTGGGCTAATCATTGTTAATCATTAAATTCCCATGTTTATTATTATGTGGGAGTGGGAGTGGATGCCATCATCAGAAAGTTTTCATGATTGGCTTCCTCAAGCTTAAAAAACCTGGTAAATATGAAAATGTATGTATTGTACTATAGACCCTAATTTACACATTTCAGGATTGTCACATGAAAGCAGTATCACATGTGTATAACATTTTTACATCAATTTTTCATATGCTTTTTAAAATGATGCAGGTGTATTTTTAAGAATACATACCTCGCCTGTGAGCCAGGTGTGAGGTTCAAGTGTAAGCAGATCACTGGTGGATTACAAAGTTGTTTCCTTTCATTTGAGAAGGGACCACTGAAACCACTACTTTTGTTTCTGGTTTTCGCCACAATGCAGTTAGCTGAGGTTTAACAGAAGAATACATTATTTTGAGGATATATATTTGTAAGAAAATACTTGACAGAACAAGATTTTAAAATACTATTAATACATATTAAAACATTTATGTTATCTATCTTTCTGAGGTTGTCATGTCTGTTACCAAGTATTCATTTTATTTTATTCAATACTTTGGTGCTAATGTCATTATGTGTTTTTAATTTCCATGTACATTTTTCTTTCTAAATGAAAGTATTCGTTTTGTGAGATTCTAACTTTATTGTGCAGTCAGAATTTCAGTACAGTAATGATCATTTTAGAAGATTTAACATTTTTTTACAAATGTAAAACGTGGTTTTACAAAACATCACCTGTGATTGGGCAGCACTTTGAGGAGTCTTTCCTTGTGTCTCCTTCCCATGACGTCCTCTCATGTGGGATGTTGATTGGGCCTCAGAAGCTCCCATGTCTTTTGACTTCTGTTAATGGAAAATGACGTCATTATTGTACACAGGTAAAGCTGTAAGTAAACAAGATTGTGGTGTTTATGCTCCAGGATACACCCCCTACTAACTTGATAACTTAATTACTTAATAACTGACCTACTTACAGGCACTTTTTTTAATTAATAAGTGAATAATGAAGGAAAACAACAATGTTTTTCTAATTAATATGTCTGAAAGCTCTTAGGAATTTGTTGTTTAAGTTTAATGTTATCCATAACTGCTGCTATCATTTATGTGTATTGGATATTTCTTTGAAATCACTTAGCGGTGAGGTTTAACTATCAAGTTCCAGGAAATCGAAATATCCATATTAGCTACAAAACCCGCCCTCACTTAATGTTTTCCGAGAACATTTGTAGGTTTGCTAAATCAAATGGCAATCTGACTTGCCTCTGACTTGGGGCCTTTAATGAAATTATATAATGACACTTTGTAGTCTTGCAGATTTGTATACACATTGTTTTACACATAGTTTCTGGGCCCCAGAAAAAATAAGTAAATAAATAAAAACATAAAACTCAAGTTTATATTAATGCAGGAAGAAACAAAAACAGAAAAAACACTAGAGAAGTTGTATAAAAATTAACAGATACAAAGTAGTAGTGGTAACAGATATGGTGATAACAGAAGTGTTTTGTAGTTGATTGATTAAGTTGATTGATTAATTGGGTTGAGAGCTCTGGCTTACAGGTGGAGGTGTTTGTAAATGTAATGCCCTAATAAGAGGAGTCCAGGTTGCTTCAAAGTAATGAGTTTGGTCTTGGAGTGAGGCTGAGACCTTTTCCATTGATATGTATTCTGATAGGATGTTTAACCAGTTTGTGTCTAGTTTTCCAGTTCATCAATATGGTCTTCTTGGCAGTGCTAAGGGCAATGAGTATAGGTCTGGGGCTATTGGTTGCTGGGTTGATTACTGACAAGTCTCTCAGTAAGCACAGTAAAGGTGATAATGGAAGGCTGCACCCCAAAAGATTGGACAATCTGTCGATGACCCCCTCCCAGAAGGTACGTACAGGGGGGCAATCCCACATGCCGTGATAATAGTTGTCTGTTGCGTTGAGTGTGCAGGATGAGCAAATGTCTGAACCTATAAGTCCCATTTTGTATATTTTATGTTGGGTGAGATGAGCTCTGTGTAATACCTTGTATTGAATTCATTGTAAATTAGTATTTTTGGACATTGTGAAAGTGTTCTGACAGATATGAGACCAGTATTCGGGTTGATCAACAGGTCGTTCTCCCATTTTTGAATAGGAAGTGATATTGTTCTATCTAATTTTAATAAAAGTTTATATAGTTTATATAATATTTATTATTTGTGCCTTTTTTTTGTGTATTTCTTCTACCAGTGCTGGAGGTCGTAGGTGATTGCTTGTGGTATTGATTTTGGATTTGAGAACAGATTTTAACTGGAGATACTGAAGGTACTGGTCAGTACTAATGCCATAAGTTCTGACAAGGTTTTCAAACGAGATGAGGTTGTTATCATGGAAGATGTGATCTAGGTGTGTAATTCCCTTTTCTTTCCAAGTGACAAAATTGATAGGTGAATTGTTTAATGTAAAATCAGGGTTGTGCCAGATGGGGGTATATTTACAGGGAGTCAGTGTAGATTTGGTGATTTTGATGATTCTCCACCAAGCTGTCAAAGTTGTAGAAATGGCATTCATTTTGAAGCAATTGTGACGTTTAAGGCTTGTGTTCAGGAATGGTAAGTCTGATAGTGATATATCTTTACATTGGGTTTGTTCTATTTCTGTCCATGAATAGTTTTGTGTTTTATAGTTAATCTATTTGGTGATGTACTGTAATTGGTTTGCGAGGAAGTAGAACTGAAAATTAGATGCCTCTAGTCCTCCTGTGTCTTAACTTTTTTGCAGTGTAGTGAGTTTAATCCTTGTTTTTTTATTTTTCCAATAGAATTTATTTATTACGGAGTCCAGCGATTGGAACCAGTTGGTGGTGGGTTGGGTTGGGATCATTGAAAAGAGATAATTTATTTTTGGTAATATTATCATTTTGACTGCAGCTATTCTACCTGTAACAGAGAGTGGCAGCTTCATCTAGCGGGTTAGGTCTTCCTGTATGTTTTTAAGCAGAGGGGTGAAATTTAATTTTAACAACTCTGACAGGTTAGCTGATATGTTTATGCCTAAGTATTTAATGGTATCAACAGATAATGGAGCTGGTATATTTTGGATTGAAGCCATCCAGTCTTGTCCACATAGTGGGAGAATTGCAGATTTTGTCCAATTTATTGCATAGTCTGATATCTTTGCAAACTGGTTAATGAGCTTGATGGATTCTTGTTGTGAGTTGGATGTGGATTGGAGGTACAGTAGAATATAATCTGCATAAAGACTTATCTTGTGATGGGTGTTGGAGATGTGGATACCTTGGATATTATCATTCTGGCAGATAGCTGCAGCAAGAGGTTCAATGAATATAGCGAAGAGTGATGGGGAAAGTGGGCATCCCTGTCTTGTTCCCCTATGCAAAGCAAATGGAGTTGAGGTTATGCCATTGGTTATGACTGTAGCCATGGCTGAAGTGTATAGTTTCTTGATCCAGTTTATAAACAGTTCTCCAAAGCCAAATTTTTTAAGTGTTGTGAATAAGAATGTGCGGTTTACTCTGTCAAATGCTTTTTCAGCATCAAGTGAGGCAATGATGGTCTTTAAATTGTTTAATTTTGAGATGTTTATTAGATTAAAAAGTCTGCGCATGTTGTCAGAGGAATGCCTACTTTTTAATGAAACCAGTTTGATCAGGGTGTATTATGAGAGGGATTTTCTTTTCAATGCGAATGGATAGAGCTTTACTTATTATTTTAATATCTGTGTTGATAAGTGATATTGGACGATAGTTCGAGCATTGTGTTGGGTCTTTATCTGGCTTTCGTAACAATGAGAGGATGGCTGTGTTCATGTTTTGCGGAATTTTAGATGTATGCTGAGTTTCTTGACACACTTTAATGAATAGTGTCGAGATTGTGCTCCAAAAATGTTTATAAAATTCAGCAGGGAAGCCATCTGGACCTGGTGATTTATTGTTTGACATTTGATTTAGTGCTATAAAATATTCATTTTGTGTGAATGGTTTTTCTAAGTCATTTGCTTGATCCTTTGTTAATTTGGGAAGGTTAAGGCTTTCTAGAAAGGAGTCAATGTCTGATGGTTCCAGTTCCTTGTCACAGGAGTAGAATTTGCCATGGAATGATCTGAAAGTATTGTTAATGTCTTCAGTTGTTAACATTGGCCTCCCTTCTGAGTCCATTACTGTAGAGATTAATGATTTGTCTTCATTGCGCTTGAGTTGGTTTGCTAAGTATTTCCCGGATTTATTGTTGTGTTCAAATTTCTCCTGTCTTAATCTTTCGATCATGAATTGTGTCTTTTTATTAATTATTTCATAAAGTTGGAATTTAACTTTTGTTAGTTTGTTGTAGATCAGTTCTGATGGATTATTAGCATAGGAGTCATTTAATTGTTTAAGTTCATCTTCCAAATCCTTTCCATCCTTGTTTCTTTTTTTATCTTGTAGGATGAATACGATATTATTTTACCTCTCATTACTGCTTTGGCTGTTTCCCATAATGTTGTTGGTGATATTTCGGGTGTGTCATTTATTTCCAACAGCGATGCCCACTCCCCTTTAAAGTATATGTCAAAATCAGAATCTTTGAGTAAAGAGGTATTAAAGTGCCATCTTGTGTTGGAAAGTTTTTTATAGTTCATGTTGAGGGAGAAAGATACAGGGTCATGGTCACTAATCAAGATAGGATGTATTTTTGCGTCTGAGACATTCGGTATGATGGAGTTGCTGATATGAAAGAAATCTATGCGGGAAAAGGAATGGTGAATGTGTGAGAAATAAGAGTATTCTCTGCTATTTAGATTATACAGATGCCAAATGTCTCCAAGACCAAAGTCATTCATATGTTGCTTAATGGTTTCCGATGATTTCCACGGTTTGGAAGTCTTAAGTGTGTATGATCTGTCAATTTTTTGGTCTATGACTGTGTTAAAATCTCCTCCTATTATAATAGACGAATCTGGCATATCCATTAATAAAGGAAAAAATGTTTGAAAAAATTGAGGATCATCAATATTTGGACCGTAGACACTTGCAATTATTACTTTTTTATTATGCAGCAAGCATTGATAATAATGTAACATCCCTCTGGGTCAGTTGTTGTTGATTTTATAATAAGTGGTATATTTTTGCTAATAAGAATTGTAACCCCTCTTTTTCTTACATTGTAAACTGCTGAGTAAATTTGGTTATATTGTGAGGATTTTAGTTTATTTTGTTCAGTATGGGAAAGGTGTGTTTCTTGTAATAGACATAGATCTACTTGCAATTTGATTAAATGGTTAAGGACCTTAGTCTGTGAGCCGATGCCCCGAACATTCCAGCTTATAATTTTAACGTTTGACATGATATTTATCTTGATTAAGAATACATTTCAATATTATCGATAGGTATGACAACATTAAAACAGTGAGACAAAACAAGGTGCCACAGAAACTAGTGACAGAAGGACAGACAGGTGCAAGGGATGAGAGTTTGGAGAGAAAGTCCCTATTGTAGAGCATTTGTAAATTATTGTTCTGGCAGGCCGTCAACCGACGATCTTGAGGAGCCTAGGAGAGCTCAAGAGCTCCCAGGAAAGTAGGTGGTTAGTGACTGAGATTTATAGATAGATACATGCAGTAATATGATGTACTGTATATGCACAGAGAGAGAGAGAGAGAGGAGCTCAGGGTGCCAGTTCCCCCGGTAGTCTAAGCCTATAGCAGTATAACTAAGAGCTGGTCTACACCAGCACCAGCCCTAACTATAAGATTTATCAAAAAGGAAAGTTTTAAGTCTATTCTTAAAAATACAGACTGTGTCTGCCTCCCGGACCCCGGCTGGAAGGCGGTTCCAGAGGAGAGGAGCCCGATAACTGAAGGGTTTACCCCCCATAGTACACTTAGAGACTGTAGGTACCACCAGCAGGCCTGCATTCTGGGACCGTAATGTTCTCGAAGGACAGTACGGCACTAGTAGCTCCTTAAGATAAGATGGTGCCTGGCCATTTAGAGCTTTGTAGGTGAGAAGAAGGATCTTGAATTCTATTCTAGACTGTATAGGCAGCCAGTGCAGAGAAGCCAGGACAGGAGTGATGTGGTCCCTCTTCCTAGTTCTGGTCAGTACACAAGCTGCAGCATTCTGGACTAGTTGAAGAGTCTTTAGAGACTTGCCAGAGCACCCAGACAAAAGAGAGTTACAATAATCCAATCTGGAGGTAACAAATGCATGAACTAGTTTTTGTGCATCATTTTGCGACAGGATATTCCTGATCTTGGATATATTACGAAGGTGAAAATAGGCAGTTCTTGAAATTTGCCTGATGTGAGAGCTAAAGGACATATCTTGAATTCTTCAAATAGAACTCCTAGATTCCTAACAGTGGTGCTAGATGCCAGGCTGATGTCACTAAGGACAGTCAAATCACTAGAAAAAGTCTCTCTGAGGTTCTTCGGGCCTAGCACAATAACTTCAGTCTTGTCTGAGTTAAGTAGCAAAAAATTTCTGGTCGTCCAGGTCCTAACGTCCTTAAGGCACGTTTCTAGCTGACATAACTGACTGGTACCATCGGGCTTCATTAATACATAAAGCTGAGTATCATCTGCATAACAATGAAACTGTATGGAGTGTTTCCTCATAATATTTCCCAGAGGAAGCATATATAATGTAAAAAGAATTGGTCCAAGCACTGAACCTTGTGGGACTCCATGGCAAACTTTAGTGTGCATAGAGGACTCATCATTAACGTGTGTACAAACTGAGATCGGTCTGATAAGTAGGATTCAAACCAACTCAAAGCAGTCCCTGCAATTCAAAGCAAATGTTCCAGTCTGTACAACAGGATCTGATGGTCAATGGTGTCAAAAGCAGCACTAAGATCCAACAAGACGAGCACAGAGAGAAGTCCCCTGTCTGAAGCTAGCAGTAGGTCGTTTGTAACTTTAACTAATGCAGTCTCAGTGCTATGGTGGACTCTAAATCCTGACTGAAACTCCTCAAATAAACTGTTGTCATGGAGAAAGTCACACAGCTGATTAGCTACCACCTTCTCCAGGATCTTCGAGATAAAAGGAAGGTTGGATATAGGCCTGCAGTTAGCTAGAGTTCCTGAATCTAGAGTAGGCTTTTTAAGTAGAGGTTTGATTACCGCTACTTTAAATGCCTGTGGTACATAGCCTGTCAGTATAGACGAATTGATCATATCTAATATAGAGTTGCTAACTAAGGGAAAGACTTCCTTAAACAGCTTGGTTGGGATTGGGTCCAAAATACAGGTTGACGGTTTCGACGCAGAAAAAATGGAATGTAGCTCTGAAAGGTCGATTGGAGAAAAACAGTCGAGACTAATATCTGGTCCTGGAACTGTCTCTGCCGTATCAGACGTATCTGCACCAGGTAAGGGCAGGAGGTTACCAATTTTGTCTCTGATGTCTAGAATTTTGTTGTTGAATAAGCTCAGGAAATCATTACTGCTGAGGGCTAAGGGAATACAAGGCTCAATGGAGCCATGACTCTCTGTCAGCCTGGCTACAGTGCTGAAAAAGGTATCTAGGATTGCCTTTGTTTTCCTCGATTAGAGAGGAGTAGTAGGCAGCTCGAGCGTGACGTAGAGCCTTCATATATCTTCTATGGCTATCCTGCCAGAATAAACGAGATTCTGCCGTTTTGGTCGAGCGCCATATTTTTTCAAAATTCCGCGACGATTGTTTCAGAGTACGGGTTTCCGAGTTGAACCATGGAGCCACTCTCCGCCGCTTGACAACCCTCCGTTCCAGGGGAGCAATCGAATCAAGAGTAACTCTCAGCGAATCCACTGCACTATCAACAAACTGATCCAGCTGAGAGGGACTAAAGCTATCATAAGAGTTTCCAACTGGGTTGAAACACGGTACTGAATCAAAAGCAGCTGAGATAGCTTCCTTAAATCTAGCTACAGCACTATCAGACAAACTTCTAGAGAGCACACCACTTCCAAGCAGAGATAATTCTGGCAGGACAAAGTCGAATGTAATAAGGAAATGGTCTGATAGAAGAGGATTTTCTAGAAAAACTGTAAGGCTATGGATTTCAATGCCATAAGCTAAAACAAGATCCAGGGTGTGGTTAAAACGATGAGTAGGTTCGTTTACACCCTGGGTGAAACCAATAGAGTCTAATAGTGACATGAAAGCTGTGCTAAGGCTATCATTATCAACATCCACATGGATATTGAAGTCACCTACAACAATTATTCTATCACTGCTAAGGACTAAATCTGATAAAAATTCTGCAAATTCAGATAGAAACTCAGAATATGGGCCAGGAGGGCGGTAAACTACAACAACTAGAACTGGCTGAAAGGTTCTTGAGACTGGATGTGGAAGACTAAGAACAAGGCTTTCAAAAGAAGAAAAATTCAGCTTTGGTCGAGGGTTAACTAAAAGACTGGAATTAAAAATAGCTGCTACTCCACCACCTCGTCCGGTGTCTCGAGGTATATGAGTACAAAAATGACTGGGAGGAGTGGATTCATTCAAACTAACATATTCATCTCGACACAGCCAGGTTTCAGTCAAAAAAACTAAGTCAATATGCTGATCTGATATCAGACCATTCACTAAAAGAGACTTGGATGCTAAGGACCTAATGTTCAAAAGTCCGCAGTGAATTTTCTGATTTTGTAGCAAAATCCTATTCGTAGTTTTGATTCTAATGAGATTTTGACGATTTACACCGTTTGGATGACTTATAAAAACGGGTCATGGGCCGGGGGACAGACACAGTACCTATAGTATAACTACAGTTCGATTCAGAATTACAGCTATAGTGACTGGGAGACAGATCTAAGGGAGGCGCAGAGAAGTGTGTAAGACTGCAGCTCTGCCTCCTGGTCTGAACTCTGTGTTGTTGTCAGGGTTTTGGACTAATAACCTCTGCTATGTTTCTAGATAATAGAGCTGCACCGTCCGAAGTGGGATGGATGCCGTCTCTAGCTAGCAGACCAGGTTTTCCCCAAAAAGACTGCCAGTTATCTATGAAGCCCACATCGTGTGCTGGACACCACCTCGACACCTTCGTTCATCCCGAAGTGGGTGCCTTTCAGTTCTTTTCCCAGTCTTTTAACATGTTCTTTGTCCTTGTAATGTTCAAATTTAGCCACAATTGGTCTCGGTTTGGTGGTGTTCGGTTTAATGTTACCAATTCGGTGGACACGGTGAAAAGTGATCCGCTTGACGTTATCCGCTGGCAGTTTGAGTTGAGTTAGCATGAAGTCTGTTATAGTTTTTTTCCGTATTTTCCTGAGCGTTTTCTGGTATTCCTGAAAAGACCAGGTTATCACGCATGCTCCGGGCTTGGAGGTCTCACATGGTTTCTTTAATTTCCTTATTTTCTTTAGTTACATGTGTGAGCTGAGTTTCAAGCGTTTTGACGGACTTTTCGAGTACTTTCTTGGATTTAACAAGCAACGTTATTTGTTCCTGACTGAACTCTAAACTCACTCTTAATCCTTGGAATTCTTTGTGGAGCTCTTATCCAGCGCCGCTCTGGGTGGCCGCTTGTTACGGCAGCTCCGACCCCCCTCGTTATTGTTTTTTTTAGTTTATTTTGTTAATATTGACTTTTTGTTGCAGTAACTTGGCGAGTAACTCCAACTCCCAACAGCAAACATGGATATTCTTCTTTTTGGAGTATTGGTGATGTTTTTCTTTCTCTGTGGACTCTTTAAAACTTCCTCGGGAGACCCATTCAGTCACGGCTCCATTGTTTACACCCGTGAACAGCTGATTGTGCTGTTCAATCTCGGTTACATCCAGCCGAAAGACCGGACATCCCCGCAGAACTACGGAGGAAGAGAAGGGGATGCAGAGCCGGAGTGAAGTGTCGGGAAAAGAAAAGACGGTACAAACCATCCGTGCTGTCTTTAATTATGGGGAATGTAAGATCTCTCCCTCCGTCAGAACGGACCGGAGCGTGAGGGAGAGCGGTAAGAAGAAAGGCGGGGGAATAGTGATGTATGTGAATGAGAGGTGATGTAACTCTGGGCACATCACCGTTAAAGAACAGCGCTGCACTAAGGATGTGGAGCTGCTGGCTGTAGGCATTCGGCCATATTACCTGCTGAGGGAGTTTTCACATGTGATCGCGGTGACTGTTTACATCCCCCCCTCGGCAGACGCTGCTGCAGCCTGCGAACTCATCCACAGTGTAGTGTCTCAGCTACAGACGTCACACCCCCAGTCTCTTATTCTCATCTCAGGAGACATTAACCACGCTTCCCTGTCTGCCACTCTCCCTACTTTCACTCAGTATGTTGACTGCCATACCAGGGACAATAAAACTTTGGACTTACTGTATGCAAACACCAAGGATGCATACAGATCATCACCCCTCCCCCCCTGGGCCGCTCAGACCACAACCTGGTGAGACTGCAGCCCATTTACATACCTGTGGTGAAAAAACAACCCCCCACAACCAGGTATGTGAAGAAGTGGTCTAAGGAGGCCACTGAGGCGCTGCAGGACTGCTTTGACACCACTGACTGGGAGGTGCTGAGCAGCCCACATGGAGAGGACATCGACGGTTTAACTCACTACATAAACTTCTGTGTTGAGAATACTGTACCCACCAAAAAAATACAGTGTTTCTCCAACAACAAACTCTGGGTGACCCCTGAGCTGAAAACCCTGCTCAATGAAAAGAGAAGGGTTTTTAGATCTGGAGATAGAGAGGAGCTGAGGAGGGTGCAGAAGGAGGAGCATTTGCAACATAAAAATGCAAGAGAAGTCTGGAGGGGCCTGAATAACATCTCAGGTCACAGCAGAAGGCGTGGGAGGGGCCCTGAAGCAGGAGACAGGGAGTGGGCAAATGAACTGAATCTGTTCTTCAATAGATTTGATTCTGCTCCCAACCCCACCCCCACCCACCAGAGCGCAGACCAGCCCGCTTCTCAGGCACTCCATCTGAGTACCCTGAGTACCCTGACACCCCCCTCAACAGCCCTCTCCTCCTCCTCCTCAGACGACCCCCCAACAACCCCCTCCTCTTCTTCCTCCTCCACCGACGGCCTCTCCATAACAGCTGATCAGATGAGAAGCCAGCTGAGGAAGATCAAGGCGAGGAAGGCCACAGGTCCCGACGGCATCAGCTCCAGACTCCTGAAGGATTGTGCAGACCAGCTCTGTGAAGTCCTTCTGCACATCTTCAACCTGAGCCTGAGACTGGAGAGGGTACCGACTCTGTAGAAGACGTCCTGCGTGGTGCCAGTCCCAAAGACATCTCACCCCAGGGAGCCTAACCACTTCAGACCTGTGGCCCTCACCTCTCACCTGATGAAGACCATGGAGAGGATCGTCCTCAACAACCTCCGCCCCCTGGTGGCTTCAAATCTGGATCCTCTGCAGTTTGCCTACCAGCCAAACATCGGGGTGGATGACTCGCCGTCATCTACCTGCTGCAGAGATCCTGGACTCACCTGGAGAACACCGGCAGCACTGTGAGGGTCATGTTCTCTGACATCTCCAGTGCCTTTAACACCATCCAGCCTGCACTGCTCAGGGGGAAGCTAGAGAGGGCGGGAGTGGACTGTCACCTGGATGCATGGACAATGGACTACCTCACCAACAGACCACAGTACGTGAGGCTTCAGGACTGTGAGTCTGACATGGTGGTCTGCAGTACAGGGGCCCCGCAGGGGACAGTTCTCTCCCCTTTTCTCTTCACCCTGTACACCTCGGACTTCTGTTACAACTCTGGGAGCTGCCACCTGCAGAAGTTCTCCGATGACAAAGCCATCGTGGGGTGTGTGTCTAAGGGGAGCGAACAGGAGTACAGGCAGGTCATCATGGACTTTGTCGACTGGAGTGAGCTCAACCACCTTCAGCTCAACGCCAGCAAGACAAAGGAGATGGTGATTGACTTCCGCAGAAAGTCACCCCAGACTGCACCGGTGAACATCCAGGGCTTGGCCATCGAGAGGGTGGAGACGTACAAATACCTGGGTGTTCACCTCAACAACAAACTGGACTGGTCACACAACACCGACGTCCTGTACAAGAAGGGCCAATGTCGACTACACCTGCTGAGACGACTGAGGTCCTTTGGAGTGTGCAGGACTCTGCTACGGACTTTTTATGACACTGTGGTGGCGTCTGCACTTTTCTATGCAGTGGTCTGCTGGGGAGGAGGGAGCACAGAGAGAGACAGGAAGAGACTGAACAGACTGGTCAGGAGGGCCAGTTCTGTCTTGGACTGTCCTCTGGACTCTGTAGAGGAGGTGGGTGAGAGGAGGATACTAGTGAAACTGACATCCATCATGGACAACCCCTCTCACCCCCTGCATGACACTGTGGGGGCCCTGAGCAGCTCCTTCAGCAGCAGACTGAGACACCCACCCTGCAAGACAGAGCGCTACCGCAGGTCTTTCATCCCATCTGCAGTCAGACTGTTTAATCAGACTCTTTAACAGCATCACCACCTCATGCTACACACTGTGTGTGTTTTTTTAAGAACAAAACCTTTTTTGTAGTTTTTTTTGTAGTTACTGTGTAATTTTCCATTATTATACTTTTTTTATTTAACTGAATGTAAATATGTTTGATTTGATTTTAACTTCTATTTTTATTTTTAATAATTATATTCCCGTCCCCTGTTTTCTGGAGCTGCTGTAATGTACAAATTTCCCCCACGGGGGATCAATAAAGTTTATCTTTATCTTTTATCTTTATATATATATGGGATGGATACAGTATCTATTAAAACCCACAAGGAGGCACTTACCCCTTCTATATCAAAAATTATAAATTGGTCCATCAATGAAGGAGTGTTTCCCGACTCCTGGAAAACTGCTATAATCACATCAGTATTCAAAATCAGGTGATCACACTGTTGTCAGTAACTATAGGCCGATAAGCATTCTTCCAGTAGCATCAAAAATTGCAGAGAAATGGATCTCTGAACAGATTACCACCCATTTAAATATAGGTTCTGTCTCATTGCATCCTATGCAATTCGGGTTTCGAAAGCATCACTCTACGGAAACGGCTAATTGTTTTCCTTTGGAAAGTATTAAGTCTAAGTTGGATAAGGGTGGAGTTGTGGGAGCTGTTTTTCTTGATTTAAAGAAACCCTTCGATTTGGTTAATCATGAGGTTTTAATTGCCAAGTTATCTAAGTTTAATTTTTCACCTGATGTCATTAAATGGATAAAATCATACCTAACAGACAGGAAACAATATGTTCGTGTGGATCATACAAATTCAAATATAACTGACATTCATGTGGGTGTACCCCAAGGTTAAATTTTGGGTCCCCTGTTATTTAGTTTATATATTAATGACCTACCTGAAGTCTGTCCACCCACTGTAACCTGTCAGATGTATGCTGATGACTCAGTCATATATCTACATGCTAAAAACAAGAGGCAAGCTGCAGAAGAGTTATCAGCTACAATGGTCAACATCTCAAATTGGTTAGCAAATTCATGTCTGCACCTCAATGTCAATAAAACAGTATGTATGTTTTTTTCAAAATCTGCAAATAAAGATCCAGATCCTCCTGTTACGGTAGAAGGAAGAACACTCTTAGTGGTACAAGAGTTTAAATATCTAGGAATATTAATAGATTCAAAACTTACATTTAAATCACAAGTTAAAAAAGTAGTGAATAGAATCATATTTAATTTAACAAATTTCCGACACATTAGGAATAATTTAACTACGGAGATGATGATTTTATCACATATGAATTACTGTATCACCAGTTGGACACAAACAGGACGGACCACATTAAGATCAGTTGAGACACTTTATAAACAGACCTTAAAAACGTTGGATAAAAAGTCAAACTCATATCATCATTGTAAAATCCTAACTAAATATAATTTATTAAACTGGGAAAACATGATTAAATTAGCTGACATTTTGCTTGTATATAAAATGTTATCACTCAATGAATTCATTAAACAAAATCTAAACACATCTACCAGAGTATCTGCAAGAGGGGATTGTAAAATTCCATGTAAAAAAAATAGTTTTGGGCAGTCAGTCTTTTCTTATCGAGCAGCACATACTTGGAATACTATACCCACAGAACTAAGGAGCATAACATCTCTGAAATCCTTTTCTAAATCTATAAAACAATGGCTATTCAAAAATCAGACATGCTGCCATAATCTGGATTAATGTACTTTGTCTTTACTTGTAGTCTGTGCTTATATATGCTCCTTGTCTGTGCATGGTGCTTTTGTCTTTGTTTAAATGCTCATGTATTTAAATGTGCTATATGTTACACATTTTTATTTTATGTCTGTGTGCTGCTTTATCAATTGCTTCCATGCGTATGTATTGTTTAATTTGTTATGCTTATGTGTTCTTGTGTCTATGTTTTTGTGCTGCATTTTCCTGTATGCTTTTTAATGTTTTCTTAAATGTCATCAACCTGCCAGGGACTGCAGATGAAAATTAGCCTGCATGGCTAAATCTGGCACATTTACATGTGTGACTTTGTTGCTCTTGTTAATTAATGTGTGTTGTCCCTTTTAAAATAAAGAAAAAAATCTAAACTCTGTATACAGTGCACATAAACAATTGTATTGTTATTTGCACATGTATTCTCCAGGTTTTCAAGCTACAGTAGCCAACAGGAGCGTTGCTGTGGGAAGCACAGCATCCTGAGTTCTTCCGCTCTTCTTGTCTACTCCACTCAAGTGGAAAACTGCATCACCTGACAGCCCACCTACAAAATGCCCTCTCTTGGAGTTTCCGTTACAACAGTTCCAACTTTGCAGATCCTGATGACACCACCTACCTCCCCAGTATTTCTGAACTTGTTGACAACATCACTGAACAGTTAGTTCACTTTGTTTGTTATAGATATTGAAAAAAATAACTAATGGATGAACGTAACCTATTAGCACTTTGTGACAACTACTTTGTTGTGTTTTATTTTCTTTCTCAACAGAGCATCATCCAAGGCAGTGGAGGACATGCTGAAGTACTTAGTGTATGAGGACTTTTTAAAATCTGCCCCCCCTGCTCCAGACTCTGTGAAGTTGACACGTTTGTCAAAGGAACATTCCTCTCTGTAACCCAGAAGTGCCTCTACACGAGTGTCTCTTACTCAAGACTCCACAGCCCTGATAACACCTGCTGAGAGTGAGAGGAGGGGAGAGGACACCAACTAGAGAACCCAGAACTATTGAAGCCAAGTTAGTAACATACATGTGTGGGAATGGATTTGTACAGAAAGAGAGGGAATGGAGGAACATATTCAAAGTTTATTAAATAAATGAAATGACTTTATATAAAACACATGTCCAAACATAACAATACATTAACTTAGAAATAATTTAAATTGGAGGTCTAAACCGGTGTACTCTTCCTCTTCATCAGGGTACTCCTGGTGGATACGGACAACAACGTAGGAAGGTATCACTACCCGGTTGTGCTTTCCCAGGTATCCCCAGCACCAGGAAACGAAGGATGCCAGGTAGCGAGCACGCCTATAATGACAAACGTAAAAAAGTAATGTGATTATATATTCATCAAGATTTATTTTGGGTTAAGTGGTCTTATAGTCGTGTTTTCTAATTTTCTCTGTCTTATACAGCACATCATGATCCCTAGAAGATGAAAGATGGATCAACCTGCAGCGTGCCTGAAATCTATTTGGCTGTATGGATTGGCCTGGACATCTGTTTTTTTTCATTTGCTTTAAGTTACATTAATTATCCACAACCATACATTTTTAGTTTTGACTAATAATCCAGTTGTTGTGAAGCGTTATCACAAAATGTTAAAGTCATATGATTTTAATACATGATGTGTGGATATTTTCAGGTTTAAGTTAAAGCCTCAGCATCAGCTGGACTTCATTTTTAACATGAGTAGAGTTGTAGCTCAGGATGATGAGATGTCATACTGGGGGGGGGGGGGGGAGACCACTGTTTTCTGATTTATTTGGCCTTGGTGGATGACTGCTCTCTACTGAATATATTCTCTAGTCATTTTTGGATGTTCACTAACTTATGTTTGTACTGTCCAGAACTTTTGTGAATGTAAAACATTATTTTTGATTATTAACATTTGTCTGTAGGCACCACATGAGTGCAGGCTTTTTATTTATAGCTCAGAGACACTTTACATTCTAATTGTTTGGCTGTGCATTGATCCTGACAATACCAAAGTTAAACTAACACTAAACAAACTCTGTATTTCCTTAAACTCTCAGCTTATTTTTAAGAAATGCATTCAATTTGACTAACATAACTGTTATTTTGACATTCCTAAATAAAAATGTTTTTTTCAGACTTACACAGCTCTCTCCTTCATCTCCAGCGGTCCATGGTCTGTCTGATAAATGTTCAGAGCATTCTGCAGGGAGTAGGGGTTCAGGCAAACAGGCTCAGGCCTGGATGAAGAGTCATGCAGTGTGGCTCCTCTGGAGGCTCCAGACATTTATTCTGAACCTGTTGGAGTATGTGTTAGATGGTGTTTCAGTTCTGATGATCCAGTATTCATCTTGTGTATTCATACTTACGGCATTAAGCTGCTTGCAGCACACACTTTCCACCACTGCTGTGGGTATCATCCTGCACTCTCCACAGGTGCACCTGTTCAAATATGGTTTAATTAACAGTGACTATGATATCGGAAATATTATGTGTTAAACTACATTTATCTCAATACTGCTGAGTATATCCGGTTGCATAGCTTGTGTGTTGTAATTATGAAAATCAGCGGTTCACACATCAAGCATGAGGACCTGCAGGTACAGTATGTAGATAAAACTGACAATAGACCTTTTTTTTTATTAGCCAGGTGATATTGATAACGGTGGGGTTATTTTACCTTTATTGTGTAAATAAAAAAACAGGTACAACAGAAGGCTGTAAATGGAACACTAGTTTTTTAAAAATGTTAAACTTGACCAAATAGTAATACAAATCAAAGGCAATTATAGTGTGAGGATGGCTGCCTGGTTAATAAATAAATGCAAGGCACAAAGTGGTAAAGTTACATATTATTTTATTGTGGTTAGCTAAACTTATTTCATTTGGCTAGCTATGCTACTGAGAAAAAGGCTTCCATTACACATTGCTAGACTAAACAAAGATGATGGAGAAAAAAAATGACCATTCTGTGACAGACAGGTCTGATAGAGGAGTTAGCTGAGGCCTCCACTGTCAGGTCATTTACATTTTTGACAGTTGAGAAGGGAACGTCTCTCCTTGAGTGGGCGTGGCTTCGGCGCATTCCATGGACACGCCCACAGCATCCCAGAGGAGAGAGAACAGCTAAATTTTTCATGATTTTGAAGCTTAATTTTATAAAATTAAATAAACTTTTTTCGTTGCTGAAATTTGGCCTGGTGGTTAATAACACATTCTTCTTTTGTATAAAAAACAATTTTTTTTTTTCTTTAAACAAATATTTGATTTACTTATTTCAGAAGCCCATGGTACTTTAATCTGTGGAGGGGACTTTAATGTTAGACTTCACCCTACTCTGGATACATCCAAACCTTACTAGTTAGGGGGGAAAAAACTACTAAAAATGTAAATCTAATGCTGAAGGAGCTAGGACTCTCAGACGTATGAAGAGATCTAAATCCCACTAACAGGGACTATACCTTTTTTTTTCACCCACATTCTGTTTATTCTCGACTGGACTATTTATTTATGTTCCAAAGGAATTTAGACAGGGTTACAAACTGTGATATTGGGACTATGGATGTTTCAGATCATGCTCCAGTTTCTATTGACTTAGTACTTAATGCTGAAAAGAGAACATTTTTTGGAGGCACAGGGATCTTAAATCAAATGAGACAACGTATAAGGGAGGATATTACAAATTATCTTGAAGAAAATGATAATGGGGAAGTGTCCCCTCCAATACTTTGGGACGCATGCAAAGCTGTTCTGAGAGGGAAGATTATAGGTTACTGTTCCAATCGGAAAAAGAAAAGAAAAGAAAAAGTGGAACACCTACAAAAATAATTAAAAAACCTGGAGATTACACTATAAAAAGTCATTGAACCTAATAATTGAAATGGAAATTGACAAAAAAAAAAAAGAATGAGTTAAATGAAATCTACTCAAATGAAATAAAAAGAAAGCTGATCTTTTTGAAACAAAGACACTATGAGGCAGGATGACAATCAATGAAACTACTTGCTTACAAATTAAAGAAACAACAAGCAGAAAATACAATTTATAAAATAAAGGATCCCAAAACAAACTCCATTCACTGCAATTTAAAAGACATACTGTACATCAGTCATTTGAAAGTTTCTACAAAAATCTATATGCACAGCCAAAAACAGATGAAACAAAAATGACCTTTTTTGATCTAATAAAACTCCCTAAAGTGGGGGAAGATCACAATAAGCTCCTGATAAGTGAAATTTCAGATGAAGAAATTAAAAAAGCAATATCACATTTAAAACCCAACAAGGCAGCCGGACCTGATGGTTTTCCTTCAGAGTGGTATAAAGAAGTGAAGGATCTACTGATCCCTACCATGAAGGCCACCTATAACCATGTGCTCATGACGGAATAACCCCTCCCTTTTGGAGAGAGGCGGTGATTTCTGTGATACCAAAAGAGGATAAGGATAAACTTGACTGTGGTAGCTATCGTCCAATAAGTGTTCTGAATCAGGATTATAAGATCTTCACTCACATACTGGCAAAAAGACTTGAAAAGATCCTTCCCCAGATAATAAGTCTAGACCAGACGGGCTTTATTCGACAAAGACAGACACAAGATAATATTCACCGAACATTACATTTAATTGAACATATCAATAAGAATAAACTCCAGGCAGTATTTTTAAGTCTTGATGCCGAAAAAGTCTTTAATCTGGTCAACTGGGAGTTTCTTTATAGAGTATTAGAGAATTTTGGTTTTCACCAGACCTTCATTAAGACTATTCAAGCATTGTATAATAGCCCAAGTGCAAGAATAAAAGTGAACGGAGCCATATAAAACTCATTTCGGTTAGAAAGAGGGACCAGACAGGGGTGCCCAATAAGCCCCCTACTGTTCGCAATATTTATTGAAGCTTTAAGCCAAGGGATCGCTCAAGACGATAATATTAAAAGGTATAAAAATGCTGGGGCAAGAACACAAAATTTCCCTATTCGCAGATGATATTTTAATTTACTTGTCATGCCCAGATAACACAATTTTAAAATTACTATAATTTTTAGATGTCTTTAGTTCTGTTTCAGGTTATAAAGTGAACATTCCAAAGACCCAAGTACTTAGTTTCAACTACAAACCCAGCCAAATAATAAGCTCTTCTATACAACAAGAATGGGAACTGACACATTTAAAATACTTAGGAGTTAACATCCCAAAAGTGCAGACAAAGTTATACGAACTAAACTTTATCCCACTGAACAAACAAATACAGGAGGACGTAAGGAGATGGAATTTAATTCCAATATTAAGCTTCAAGTTGTGAATCGAGTCTGTTAGAATGAACATCTTGCCCAGAATATTATATTTGTTTCAGACTCTTCCTATAGTAATAACAGATAAACAGTTCAATGAGTGGGATAGACTAATATCACGGTACATATGGCAAGGGAAAAGACCAAGGATAAGATTTCAAACTCTTCAATTGAAGAAGAATAAGGGTGGACTTGCTCTTCTGTGTCTAAGATATTATTATATATCTGCCCAATTGAGAACACTGGTTTGCTGGTGCAACTTTGATTTTCAAGCGAGATGGAAAAATATGGAAGAGAACTTGTTAGAGACTGTCCCAATCCAGGCAAGTTTAGGGGATAAAAGATTGGCAAAAAACCTACTGGATAAAGGTAATATCTGGATTAATCTATCCCTGAAAACATGGTTTAATATTATAACTAGGACTGGCCTGTCTGATGAAGTAAAGATACTGAGGTGGTATTCGCATGACCTTGACTTCACCCCCAACAAACTGTATGTTACTTTCAAGAGATGGGCAAAAGAAGGCCTCTCTTCTTATTGTACTTTTTTTAACCAGCAAACATTAAGACATTTTAAAACACTGAAAAGACTCTTTGGTTTAAATAATTATGATTTTTTTTAGATTTCTTCAAATACGCCACAATTTAAACAGTTTGATTATAGAGACTAAAAAAGTGTTTGAGAATAATCTACTTAACGTTTTTATAAGTGCTTATAGAGGGGACTCCGGGCTTAAATTAATTTCAAGGTTTGAGGGCTACAAGAGGGAAAAATAGAAAATACCACCCACATTAAATGAAAATGGGAAAAGGAAACTAATTTAAACATCTCTGAAGAAGCTTGGGGAAAATCACAAGTTCGATCTCATGGAGAACATTCGGTTGGAAGAGTCTAGTTAGATACTTTATTACACCTGTTCAGAAATCTCATTATACAGGCTCTTCTAGCTGCTGGAGGAACTGTGGAATCTTGAGCATTGCTGCCAGAAAGGCAATAACAAAGAAATGGCTCCAGCCAGTTACTCAGTGAAAGACTGGTATGATGTAGTTTATGAAATCTATATAATGGAACAGATCAGTTTTTCTCTGAAGCTTCAGAGAAATAAATTTCAGGACCTCTGGATTAAATGGGTATCCTATATCTCCCCTAAACTCCCTTCTTTTGTTTAATCTGGTTTTACTTAAGGCGAGACACGGCAGGCAAAAACATCAATTTTTTATGCACTGGTCAATTTTTGAGATTTTGGGCTAGTTCACTCCCTGAACGTAATTTTCTAACTACCACAAAGAAAATATCCAAATTATACATTTATGTGTATATTTTAATACATTTTGTCTTTTGTCAACGCTATGTAACCCAAATAAGGACACTTCCTTTCTACCAGCAACTAATCCTGAAAGTTCAGAGGGGGGTTTAATGCTAAGAATGTAATCTCATTGGCTTATGTTTGGTTTCTGATAACGTGATTCGTTCAGACGCATCATGTGGTATGCTTTGACATTTCCTTGTTTAGCTTTCCGCGGGACCTTTGAGGAATGAATGAAAATATCTTCGTGTAAATCAATGAAACGAAAACAACAGTTGTCACTTGCAAGGGAAAAAGTTGTGAAGCGTTACCCCGTGAAATGCCCTCGGGAAGTGCATCTGAACGTAAGCTGTCGATGGGAAACCGGGGGGGTGATTTAGATATAAAAGTGCCACACAGCAGTGGCTGCTTGTTCATGTTGCGCGATTGAATGAGCTGCTTTGTGACTTAATTTATCCGAATTGTGCTGGGTCAGGGATGAAAATAAATATAGATCCACAGAATCATGGATTCTGTAGCAGTTTATTGCTCGAGTGCCGTGTGTGTGTGTGTGTGTGTGTGTGTGTGTGTGTGTGTGTGTGTGAGAGAGAGTACCACAGGAGCGTGTAAACATATGCGACTTCAAGATGAGTCCAGGAACGATGTCACGGTGCTGAACTCCTATAAATAACAGAATATATATCTATCATCTGCTTACTGCTGATGCTGTGCTGGACTCTTAGAAATAACGGACTGTCGAGTGGAACTTTTCAAAACGAGAGGGGTCGTCGTTGTGTGTATGTCTGTGCGGGTGCGCGGATAACTTAAGCAGAAGTTGTTTGTTGAAAAAACTAAATTAATTTAGAGGGGTAAACACATTTGATATAAATACAAAACTAATACTAAAATATACCCTAAAATAAGAGTAAAAAAAAAAAGTTATGTCTGTTAATAGTCATTTCCAATAAGAATTTATAGAATTTTACAATACAAATCTTTAATGTCTGTTTTCTCAGAATGAGTTTTTTCTCATAATCTGAGACAGAAATCTCCACTTCAGTAGCACTTGCATACACCAAACTTCCCAGTTTTATTCCTATCTATATTCTGAAAGTATTTACAGAGGGGTTTGTTAATATATCATTCACAGCCTGATTTATATAACAGTTTATTCATAAAAACATGGCGAAAATCGATTTTTTAAAGTCTGTTGATAGTGATTTATGGAGTGATAAAAAGAGATATCCAAAATCCCACCTGTGTCTTTAATATGTCAACAAAATGAAAAAATTATCTTGAACATGGGTTTATCCAATGTTCACATTTCTCATCTTGAAATGTATGCAAATTAGTGCATATTTAATTAGATAATGCATTATTTGCATATTTAAACAAAACATTTCAGAAAACTTGTAATATTAAAAATATTTGCCTTGATATAAGTAATAAACTGGAGAAGTTTCATGTTGATATCTGTGAGTTAAATTTTTTACCCTATTCACCTGTAGTGTCTCGCCTTAAGTTATGAAACCCAGTATGCTTCGTTTTTGTATTTGTTTTGAAAAATCACCCCATGTCTTACAATTTGTCTTTTTATTTGATTTGTTCGTTTCTATTTCTATTTTTTTTCTATTTAATTTATTTTGCTCTGTATAAATTTACAAAAATGTGAAAAGAGGAATCACTCTATTGTCTAACCACAAATGAACAATATGTACAAATGTCTGTGAATGTGTGATTCTACATAAATTTAAAAAAGTAGTCTTAAAAATGTTATGGCTAAACCTAACGTGGAGACGTTTTTAAGAAGCAAATGACTGGGAATCATTTCATAGGCCTTTTAGATTTATGACCGGGATTAAGACAATTTTGGCCGGTATTTCTTTAATCTGACTGTTCAGTCGGTTTAAAAAAATGCAATAATTAAGGAAATTAATGTATCGTAATATTATTCAAATGAAATGTAAGTCTAATGACCCTAAACAACATCAAGCTAGAAAACATAATTTTCAAACCTTTCTTTTTCATTTGTAGCTGTAGTCTTAAAAAGGATATTTATATACATTTATACAGACGAGTGAGGCGACGAGTGAACAATGCTACGTAGCCTAGGCCTTTTTTCAATTTCTGCGGGACATTATATTATGTTTTGGGCTATCCAATAAGAACAGTGTTGGGGAGGCGTCGGACATCCGACCCCTCCTTTTATCCATTTCCGCCCCGTTCCACTCCTGGAATGGGGACGAGGTTGTATACTGAGCGCATGACGGCAGCTTAAGCGATGGAGTAAAAAAGTAGGTGAAAACATTTGCCTCTCTGTTGATATGTTATTGTGTGTCTGTGTGCTACACAGCAGAATAGAATAGCATACACAGAGTGGCAAATGGCAGACAAATAACCCCAAACCTGACCAAAATTCCAGTTCATTTCAAAAAGCGTGCGGAGGCACCACAGTGTCTGCTTTACCTTTGTGGAGAAAGATGGGGTTGTCTAGGCTAGACTTCTCAAGGAAGCTCATTCAACAGTCACTGAATTTTAAGCCAGATGACATAAACTGCATTGTGACCTTACCACAGAACAAAGGATTTGATGTTAGCTTCCGCTCAGCGATACTGTTGAAGGACTTTTGGACATGATATGAAAAACACCAGAGCCCAGTTTTCTGCCTTTAATGTAGAGAAACGGACTGACAATGCTTCCAAGACGGTCATTGTCAGGATGTGCAATGAAACAATAAATTCAGATGATGTATGTGGCTGGGAAGATTTTGCACGGTTAAAGGCCAAGCTATGAAGGTGAGAGATGAGGATGGCATTTGGAACTGTGCTTGGAGGGTCCCCATTCTACAATTACGAGTGTGAGAGTGAGAGTGATAGCGAAAAAGCCTCCCTCCCTCCGGCCCAACAGGCTAAGAGGCCTTTATCAGAATTGTCCCCGGAGGCTCCAGTAGTCTCAGGAAAGAAGGGAAGAGCTGGGGACTCCTCAGACAGTTTATCTGTGGAGAGTCTTCCCCTCCGATTCTCCCAATGAGGTCTCTTTCCTAAACGTAGCCCTACAATCAACCCCAAAGGACTCACAATTCAACAAAAGATTGCAAGAAAGGCCACCACCTAGAGTCCGACGGGGGAAAAAGGCTCAAACCCCTCACCCCTCCCCCATAGGGGTGAAGAAAGAGCAAATTTCACAAGAAGTATGACGACTGCTTCCAAGTACTAGTCTTTTAAAATGTCTTACCTGTTGTTTTTAACCATACTTATGACCCTCACCTTCTCTACCATCAGTGTGAGAAGTGTGAAGTCCAAAGTTAGAGCGCAATCTGTTTTATCCTTCTTAAACTCTTTTAAAGGTCCCATATTATGCTTTTTCTGGTTTTATATGCCCTTTAGTGTGTTTTCGAAGTGTCCTGTGCATGTTTAGGCACATCAATGCGCAAAAATTCAAAGTCTGCGGAAACGTGGCTTCTCCTACCTCCTCCTGTTAGCTGTAGCATTAGCTGCATGTAACGCTCGGTTCTAGCCCCCCTCGATAAAAAATTGTCAGTCCGACGTCATTGTCAGTGTGAGATCACTGATCTAAGTCCATTGGCTCGTTGTAGCAAGCCCTGCAGCTCGTGTTGAAATTTCCGAGACGCGTGCTGAGCAACTGACCAATAACGACAGAGCGGATCGGCAGACCAACCAGAGCAGACTTGGCCCACGTGGGGACTAACAGTGGGGGCTCAGCAGAGTGCAGCTGATGTCACATCAGGCTTTTATTCTTAAATAATCATGGAAAATCCCATGTGATGTATTAGTCACAATCAAAGAAAATGGTAGAAAATTGCTCAATTACTTAAGCCCATTCAATAATTTTTAATTAATATATTCTCTAAAGTAAAAGAATATTCAAACAAATATGACCAAATAATCTCATGTGAAATTCATTAAACTAATTAATAAAAATGAGTTAAGAAACTTTTAATGAAAAAGTTTGTATGTCATTCCCAAAAATGCAAGTCAGCATCGAAAGAGACAATTGATTAGTTACACAAACAAGTCAGATGTTTTATCCTATTTTAATCCAATTTCATTACAATTTGTTTGTAGTATGGATAAAAAGAAGCCTCTATCTGCGCATGGGCCTTTGCCAAATGCCTGGGAATCGTGCATACTGGGAAAACGACACAAGATGTTCCATGGTGGCTGACCACATGTCACGCAATCGTTTTCAGACCCTGCTAGCACACCTGCATTTCACTGACAACATTGATTTGTCAAACAGGCAAGCAGGAGATAAGTGTTGGAAGATCCGTCCATGGCTCGATATGTTCCGCAAACAATGCCTGAATGTCACTCCAGAGGAGCACAACTCAGTTGATGAGCAAATGGTCTCATTCAGAGGGTCACACAGTCCAATAAGACAGTATGTGAAGGGCAAGCCCCACCCTTGGGGACTGAAAATTTGGGGCCGCTGCTCTGCCTCAGGAATCCTCTGTGATTTTATAGTTTATCAAGGTGGCACTGGTGAAAAAACCTTACTTGGCGTAGGAGGTGATGTTGTGGTCAAGCTGTGTGAAACGCTCCCATCAAACCAAAACTACAAAGTATTTACAGAAAACCTGTTTTCTTCAGTGCCACTGGTGCTCAAGCTTCTTCAGCGAAAGATCTACTTCATAGGAACACTCTGGAGCAATCGCTTGGCTGGTTGTCAACTTGAAGATGAGAAAAGTCTTGCAAAGAGAGGCAGAGGATCCGTTGATGCTAGGGTGGAGAAGGGGGGAAAGGTGGCCATTGTTAAGTGGTATGATAACAAATCTGTCTTCTTGATCTCATCCTACTATGCCATTGACCCTCAAGACAAAGCTCGACGCTGGAGCAAATCAGACAAGCATTTGTGGAGGTCAGCAGGCCACACATTGTGAAAGAGTACAACACATTCATGGGGGGCATAGACCTCCTTGATGCATGCGTTGCAAGAAGCAAGTACCACATGAGATCACGGAGGTGGTACCTCTACCTGTTCTGGCAAACCATCATGTTAGGCCTGGTCAATGCATGGTTGCTTTACCGCCTCGACTGCAAACTACTCGGTGTCAGAAAGCCACTGAAACAAAGGAGGTTCCAAGCAGAGGTTGCCACAAGCCTGATTCTCTTGCATTCACAGAGGGGGCGCCCAGCATTTGACAGCATCTCCACCACCACTACCACGCAAGCGAGTCCGTACTGGCGTTCCAGATGATGTTTGCACTGACCACATTGCACACTGGCCTGTGAAATGTGAGAAACGAGGTCGTTGCAAAATCTACAAAGTCAATGCAACCACCACCCTCTGTGAGAAATGTGATGTGCGTCTTTGCTTCACAGAGGAGCGAAATTGCTTCAAGACGTATCATTTGGCATAAGCTAATCTGCCAAAAAGCTGTTCATCGTGAAGAAACTGTTAAGACATGTTGCTGATAATGCAAAAGAAGTGTTATTTTTTTTAGCAGTCCTTTGTTTTCTGTACTTACGTACATGTTTTGGCAGGTTTTCTGTGTGAATCTGTTGTTTATTGTTCAGTTGCTCTCTAATGCACTAAAAAACTGGTTTGAGAAGACCAAAATTGTTGTTTAACCTTTTAGAAAGGTATTGTTTCTGTTTGAATGCAAATAAATGCAAATGTTTGTTAGTAAGCAACCAAAGTTTTTATCTCGTTCATTTTCAAATGAAGAAAAATAATCACAGTAAACGTCCAATGTGACAAATTTGTAACTTTTCAGATCTTTGACACAAGTGGGTGCTATTGAAAAAAAAGTTTAGAAATGTGTTATTTATGGTCCATTTGGTCTGTTCTGTAACACACATAATTGTCCTATAAGGGGAAATGGGTGTGGGTTCTTATGGGTTAACATCTAAAGGTAAGTTTGGTCTCTTTTTTTCTCCGGTTTTAACTTTTGTAGGTATTGTTTTTTGGCTATTTATTCACTGTTTTAGTTGATTTTAGTGTTTTAGCCTGTGGTGCCTCCACCATGTCGGCTACCAGTGCTGGCATGCAGACGCACCACAGTGTCCGTTTCGCTTTCGAAGTGGTTGATGGTGAGCCATTGTGGATTTTTCCTAATTTTAACTTAAGTCTTTTTACCAAATGTTGAATGTGAGAGAGAATCATCAATCACAAATCCCAGATATCTGTATTGAGATACAGACTGAGTTTCAAAGCCCTGAAAGGAGGTGACAGCAGGAAGGTTCAGTGGCTTTGAGTTTGACAACATCATGAGTTTCGTTTTATCAGCAGTCAACACAAGTTTTAAGTCACACAAGGTAAGTTGTAGAGTACTCGAAAAAAATAATCCCACACACTACTCTTGCTCAGCATCACCAGTTCAATAGAATAATCACAACGTTTCAGTCCCTCTGGACCTTTGTCAAGTGTGTTTACCGAACAATTTCCCACCATGGTCTTGAGTAGGCAAAGCTCCACCCCTTGAGTGTGCTCAGGTGTGGGGCATTTCGTCTGATTTACAAGTGTCTCTCAATCAACAGCAGTAACCTGTGCAGAGTCACTCACACTCACAAATATTCACAGGCAAAAACACAAATCAAATACAAATTTGACCATCCATAGTGTTTTAATGTATGTTTTACTTTATTTAGATGTTATGTGTAAAAAAGGTCACTGAGCAAACCTGTTTTTGGTAGCACCCAAGGGTGGCTAATATAAAATGCTGCCCTTTGTTCCAGTGTGGGTACTGATCGTGCTAGCTGGGCCTGGTGAATGCTACTGGTCTTTTAATGCTACACCATCGACACTGTATATTTGCAAATAAATTCCCATAGAAGGAATGAAAAATGTAGCTCCATCACCAATTAAGTTTTCCAGACTTCCATGACCCAAAAGTAGGCCTATGTAAAAGGCAGCCAGGATAAGAGCTGGTTGAATTCACTAGATGCTAAGGAAAGGTGCTCCAATGCAATAGATGTACACCTAGGCCTATATCTGTCAGCCAACAGAACTAGGACTTGCTGCAGTCCTCTATTTCCTAGTCCGGCTTTGAACAAGATTGATTAGGGCCTAAACTAAAGGACAGTAGTGCGCGTGATAAACCTAAAAAAAGCCTTGTGCATTTTTAAAGTAGTCGTGATTTAAAAGGGCACTCTTTTCCCTTTTAGTTTCATCCCTTGCTTGCTGTTTTCTAATTTAAATTTAAAGCAGATTTCTGGCGGAAGCCTATTGGAACATGTTTTAAAGGCCTCTCTAAATTTGATCAATAGAATAAGTAGGTATGGCCTCTGCCTACAGTGGACGAACCCAAACTCATTGTGACATTTCTGCACAAGAAATGTTTCATTTAGATTCCAAATCCATGGCTGTGTTATTGAATATTTGTATTTTAATAATAACAAGGCTTGTGGCAAGTTGAAACCTTATTTTTACGCATTCATGGTCAAGCCAATAACTGCTATACTACCCATTATTTGCCCTCTCAAATGTTTGATTTAACTCTACCAGATCTATAGTTGTCAGGTTCTACTCAAGAAGTCCCAGTCATTTCAAAGATGGGGCGACAAACTATAACTTGAAAATAAAAATTAAATCCTGCACACTACTATTGCTCAGCAACACCACTTTAATAGAATAATCACAACGTTTCAGTCCCTCTGGACCTTTGTCAAGTGTGTTCACCAAACAATTTCCCACCAGATAGTGGTCTTCGGGCACTGCTCTTGTGGCGACCAGCAACTGGTGTGTCGTGTTTGTCGACTTGTTTGTTTGTTTAAAGTCTGTACCTGGGTTTGATGTGTGTGTGATTCAAACCCCTTATAATCACAATATTCTTTTTCAAGAGTGTCTGCCAGAATGGAGATTTTTTACCTTTTTCTCTTGGCGTTTATGGTGAATTTTGCCTGGAGTCACTGGCACTCTGAAACAATTTCGTACTCACGCAAGTTTCTCTTGGGATTACAATGGAATTATCTTTCCGTGAATGATCCCACACACTCTTGGTTGGAACAAAACCTTATCAGAGACCTATCTTTTCGGCCGGGTGATAACTTTGGAAAGTCGTGGGTTCGTAAACGAGGAAGGAAAGGCGGCGCATCAGGAAACTTCAGAGTAAGAACCGTATTCCCCTGCCTTCTATGATGTCCAATCTCTAAGAAACAAGAGCGACAAATTACAAGGAAATGTCCTCCATTTACGGGATTATAGAGATGCATGTCTAATGGCATTTACTGAAACGTGGCTGACTGACTTGGACAGGGACTCTTCAATGGATATTACCAGCTTCGGGGCTCCTGTGCGTTTGGATCAAAACAGTGATGTGACTGGTAAATCTCAGGGAGGAGGAGTATGCTTGTACATCAACCGCAGATGGTGCAGTAATGTAACTGCATGAGCGGCTGTGTCTTCCCGATATCAAGCTTCTGTCTGTGTCGGTAAGGCCATTCTATCTCCCGAGGGAATTCCCTCAGATATTTGTAACTGTTGTCTACATTCATCCTAAAGCTGACCAAAAACTGCTGCCGACATAATCTTTAAAGTAATACACAACTTGCAGTCCATATCCCCGGATGCTCCTAATTTTATTTTGGGGGATTTTAATCATTGTAATCTTAAGAAATCCTTGAACAATTTTTATCAAAACGTCACATGTCCAATACGACGCAACAAAACTCTGGATCAATCAAGGGGGCATATAAGTCTGAAGCAGGGCCTGCAGTTTGTTTTAAATAAGTTATTTGAGGTTGAAAAACGGGATTTTACGTCATATTTGATGATGATTGACAGCCGCAGATCTTGCGTAGCTCTGTTTGTGAATAGCAAAGTTACGTAGCAAAGGAACGCCGAGACGCCATTGAATTTTTCCGTCCAGTTTTTTCGTCTTTTTTGAGCTGGCAAAATGAGTTGTTCTGCAGTAAACTGTTCTAACTGACCTGTTGGATCTAAGGGCTCTTTGCAGTTTTTAAGATTTATGTGTCATTGGTTAAAGTCGTTATCTAGCTAGCTAACACATAAGTAATCTAAGGTTAGCCGAAATGTTGTAAAGCTAGGTTACTTATCCGGCATGATTTATCTTTTTATTTTATTTGAGCAAACCTAATAACTGACATGCTATGTTTCTTGATATTGTTTTATCATTATTGTGATTTAAATTGTATTTAAAACCAGGAATCGTAATATAAAATCCACTCATGCGGTTCATTGACTGTACAGTTATTTTACAGCAAAAATAAATACGTCTGGTAAGGTCTCAAAAAAGTATCTAGGGCAAAAACAAAGCCAAATAATTGTAATCTGGCCTGCATCATTACTAATGTGTACATGTTTACAGTCTGAGTGATAAGTGGGCTATACCGAGAGTATAACAGGTTTTACTTTCACCGTGCAGAGTGAAATTCATAGTACTATATACGAGGGTAGAATATTTCTCTATGTATCCAGATAAAACTAAAGGTAAGATCTGATTCAATATAATTGTTACTGATTTAAGAGACTAACTGAAACGTGAACGCAAACATCAACAAACAGCGGCAGTGTAATGCAATATTAACCGAGCATCATGCTGCTTAAACGTGATAAATATTCTGCATTGTCTTCCACACATCAATTCAACAGTCATAAGTTGATCATACTGTAAATTTAATGAAGATTGAGAATTTGTACTAAAAATTGACAAAACCTGACAAAACCTGCGGTGATTGTGACGGTGTCTGTATTTAACACCTTTGAAAGGAAGGTGTTAATGCAGGAGACCAGTGTTACACACAACATGCTGCTGTTATTGTAGTTAGGAGGAGACATAGGTACAATAAAAGAAGACATAAAGATCGTGTTTTTCCCCACACATGTTAATATGTTTTAAATGTCATGCATTTATTTTTTATTTCGCTTCAATAATCGTTAACGAAGAGAAACACCATGATTAAACTACAGGCTATTGTTGCCTTTTTATAGCCAAAGAAAACTGAACATCCACAGCCTCTGCATTCAAAAGAATTTCAACATTGACATTTATATCGTCCTATTTCCCTCTTTTCACCAACATTATATTTTAAACTGGGATTTCCTTTTTCTCTGGTCTCTCGTCTCTCCCCCAGCTCGCCCCCTCCGGTGCGTTCCTCTCCATAATGCGCTCGTCTCCTCCCTCTACAGCCCGCTGCTGCTACTCTGTAGGACGCTTTGATTGGGGTACCTCACCAATAAAATACTATTTTATATTTTATAAGCAGTTTGCCACCACACTGCACTGTTACTCTCCAAAGGCATATGAGTATGTGCGTGACAACTTTAATAAAGCTTTACCACACAGTCACACCATCCACACAGCTGATCCAGGGTTTACTGTAGCATCTTTTACAGCACTAAGAGGTCATGTACAGGCAAACAGAGAGAAGGGAAAAGAAACAATCTGTGCTCTCAAATAACAAAGCAGTCTCAAATCTTTTTGAGGATTGTAGGATCTACTTTGCATACAGTACATCCTCTGATAAATAAAGTGAAGTACTTTGATTGCATTTCTGTGGTGTTCCTGTAGGTGACCGTGATGCAGCCAGACTGAAGCAGCACGTTGTGAAGGTGGACGCCATCATCTTGTCTTTGCAGTGCTGATTCTGAAGAGAACGCCTTCACATAGGACTCAAAGGTAAAATTATCTCTCATATGATTGGACCGTGTTATTGTAACCGCTATCAGCATCAAAGTAATTTTAGTAACAATTTATAATCTTTCTCAAAATGTAAGGAAGACTAGCAGAAGATTTTAACAGCCTCTATCATTCTGCAAGAAGTTCATGTTTAAATTGTTCTTCTTTCTGTCTAAAAGGAAATCAGTGCTTAAAGGAAACAGCAGTCCAGACTCCGATGCCCGCTCCGGTGAGGTTCTGCACACAAATCTGATTATGAGAATATTTAACATTAGTTTAATTTATCAGGCTGGCCCATGTGATGACAGTTTAAAATAATCTTCAATAGAAAGTGACAGGAATTTAAAACATAAATCCATAAAGTTGATCATATTATTGGATTGATCATGTCTTATTATATATTTTGTTTTTCCTCTTAAATAGTTATCATGTCTTTAAAACAAACTTTAGAACCTGAAGTTTAGCAGAACCTGAGGACAGATCTGATTTCAGGTCTGAGGCATAAACATCACAGTAAAATTCATTATACTTTACATTTAACTCCATGATTGTTTTTCTTTATTACAGAAGATGCCCTCAGATTCAGATCCATCAACAACCCCTGACAACATGGAGGACTCGTCCCCTGAGCGTTTCCTGTCCTCTCTCGATGGAGTTCTTCTCTTCAGTTAACTCTTGAAAACAGTAGCACAACATGCCAGACTGTTTGACAAGTCTGTGATTGAATAAATGGAAATGGAATCTCATGTTTATCTTGTTATGCTTATTGGCTTTAAATGTTTAATATTAAATAAGTTTGAAGGCCATTTATCTCAGACGAGACCGGCTGTGACAAGCTGAGCTCGTCTGTTAGCTTTGCTGTTGTCTTAGCTGTTGTTGGTCAAGAAGAACTTAATGTCAGTTCAAGCCTTTTCAAATGTGAGCTATAAACTTAACTGCTAAATTATTTTACTGTGACCAACACGTTGTAGTGCTCCAGTTAATCAGAGACAGTCAATTCAGATTTTTAAAAAGTTTATTTAAACATTTTATGAAAAAAAAAACTTCAATAAACAACCCCTGGCTTCATTAACCATGTGGAAAATAAGTAAGGGAGACCATCAGGTCGAACTGCTGGGACATAGGAGAAAGTATAAAACATAATTTAACAAAGAAATCCCAACAAAAATCAAATAAAGTATAAAGATCCTGGATGATTTTTTGACTGTTAAACTATGATGGAAAAGCAAATCCAACACAACCCTCCAGCATCTGGCCTTTCAAACACAGGGCAACATCATGGAAAGAAAAATAGCACCATTGAATATTGACCAGGATCTCTGTGTTTTATCTGAGGATGACTGTGGTAGCCTTCTCACTGTTCACTGTAACAAAGCACGAGACTCTGTCCACCTTCTCACTGTTCACTGTCACAAAGCTCCAGACTCTGTCCACCTTCAGTTGTGCAGATGTCGATCAGCTCCTCTGGGTGATGGCAGAGAGGACTCTTCATCTGGGAGAGCTGCTGGTGTAAGGTCATTTCTACCACAGTGGATGAGCAGGGTGTCTGGCACAGGTGAAAGAAGGAGGAGGTTCCTTCAAACTGTGACCCCAGCCTGACCTCTGTAACAGGTGTGCAGATGAAGGTTGAAATTAGTCATTTTTAGTTTCTGTTGATTGTAAATGGAAAAGAAAACATCACCTTTCTATTTAACATTTAGCTGGTGTATGACTCAGTGTGATTTTAATTTTAGATGTAGCTTGTTTTTACAATCCTCTTATGAAACTTCAAAAAAATCACAGGATATATAACTTTTAACAGATACACTTCACCTCTGTGGAAGATGTCAGACCATCTACTTTTATCTCTTCTTTGCCTAAATGAAGATACAAAAAACAATTGATTTACTGTTCACTTAAAATATATTAGAAAGAAGCCTGGAATTCAATAATAAAAACTGTGAATTGACTAAATGTATTAAATAACCATGAAATTGACGCCTTTTCACCCTTATCATACTTAAAATATTGAATCTTAAATTAAATACTTAGTTTACAATTAAAAATATGACAATGTACATGTTATAATGTCAAATTTTTTATGTTAATTATATCGTCGACCACTCCCACCAACAGTGCCATGAATTTGCGCATCTTTTGCCAAAACCAGTTGATTAATTGGAGCCTATTTAAGGGCATGCAGGGAACAAAATTGATTACAGTTTATGTCCAAGAAAGTAACCGATGGCAGATCTAGCCTTGCTTGAAGACCGTCAGAACATGTTGGAGTGTGACGAATGGCTCATCAGCCGATTCCGACTGCCAAGGCATGTATTGCTGCAACTCTGTAATTCCCTGGAACGGCATCTCAGCGCCCAGACACACCGCTCTCACCCAGTTCCTCCTAAAGTCCAAGTCCTGTCCACTCTAGGCTTCCTGGCTACAGGCGGATTTCACAGCCTTCTCTGAGCTGTGCCGTCCCAAAGGTCTTAAATGACATTATCAGACAAATTGCCAGCTACATAAAATTCCCCTATAGCGAACAAAGCCAGATGGATGTGAAGAGGGGGTTCCATGGCATCACTGGAATGCCAAACACTGTTGGAGCAATAGACTGCACCCACGTGAGCATCAAAGCTCCATCTGCCGACTCCATGCAATTTATGAATCAAAAAAATGACCACTCCATCAACGTGCAGGTAATCTGTGATGCTGACTGCCACATCCTAAATGTTGTGGCCCGCTGGCCAGGAGGCACCCATGACTCCTTGATTTGAAACAACAGCACTGTGGAGGCAGGAGCTCTAAGAAACGGATGGCTTGTTGGTGAGCATATTTTATGTTATATTTTATTAATCTTTAGCCTCTATCCTGTTTATGCTAAAATGTTGTTGTTTTTAGGTGACCGGGGATATGGCCTTAAAACCTGGATTATGACTCCATTTACGAATCCTGAAACCCCACAAGAGGTGCGCTATAACAACATCCATGCCCACACGCGTGCCGTAGTAGAGCGCACATTTGGGCTGCTGAAGGGTCGTTGGATGTGTTTGGACACAGCTGGTGGCAAGTTACTTTAAGCCCCTGAGAAAGAGTGCAAGATAATTCTGGTGTGCTGTGTCCTTCACAACATTTCAATGGCTCATGGCATCCCCTTACCACCAGAGGCCCAACCACAACCTGCCGACGAGACTCCCGCTGAGAGGCCATTTAAGTAAAACAGGTTTTTTTCTGATTGATTTGCACTCGTTAAGTACAAAAACAGCCAATTGCAAATATCAACAATCAATAAATGATTTACCAATTTAATTCAGATTTCTTCGAACAAGTCAGTAACACTCTATGTACCTTTTTTTTTTTTTTTTTTTCAGTAATTATTGATGCTGATATGAATGCCATCCTTGATCCCCTATTGGACAGATCTAGTGCACCAGCTTACCCTAGCCACCCGTCAATAGCTTTCCAAGGTTTGATAAGTGATTTTAGCTTTACAGATTTATTTAGAGTCATAAACCCTTCTTCAAGACAATACAGTTTCTACTCAGACAGACATAAAAGCTATTCTAGGATTGATTATTTGCTGGCTTCTGCAAACTTATTTACTGAAGTTCACTCTGCTGTAATTCATACTAACTCTCTATCTGACCATGGTGTTATCGCCTCAGAGTTAACATTAACGGGTACTCCGGTTAGATCCCCTAGGTGGCGCTTTAACACCATGTTACTTAAAAACAATGAATATTATGAACACTTCAGGAACACTTTTAAAGTTTTCATTGCAGATAATGTGAACTCTGTAGAAGACCCTCGAGCTCTATGGGCAGCAATTAAAGGATTTATAAGAAATACAGCAATCTCCTTTGCTTCTCACCTTAATCGTCAGAGATTGGTCAAAATTAACACACTTGAAAATGATTTGCAAAAGCCTGAACCATGTTCAGCAAAGGGATGGTTATATTGAGGATATAAAAAAGAAAATAGATTCAGCCAGAGTTAATTTGACCAATCTATTAAAAAGTAGAGCTGAATTCCAAATACATAGGACTAGAAGGAATTACTATTTTCATGGTTCAAGGCCTAGTCGTCTTCTTGCTTTGAGTCTGCAGAAATGTGAAAAATACTCAACTATTGTGGCTATTAATACAGAGCAAAGATGACTTACTTCTCCTAAAGCTATAAATGCAGAGTTCGCTTCATTTTATTCGGAATTATACAGATCTGAAATAATATTAGATATTAGAAGCTAAATGTGATTCCTTTTTGCAAGATCTGAATCTCCCAGCTCTACCCCAAGAGGATGCGGAACACCTTGGTGTACCAATAACTTTGACTGAATTAAAGACTGCAGTGGCTGGAATGAAAAAAGGCAAATCTCCAGGTTGGGATGGGATCCCCCCAGAGTTTTATTTAACTTTTTGGGAACAGTTGGGACAATATTTTTTAGCTATGATTCATAGATCCATTGAGGTAGGGGCCTTTTTTAACGACTTGAATTCAGCTTTAATTGCGGTACTGCCCAAACCTAACAAAGATTTAACTAAATGTAGCAATTATAGACCATTATCTATCCTAAATGCAGAAATTAAAATTTTTGCCCGGGTCCTGTCCCTCCGCTTAGAGCCCCACAGGACAAAATTAATTCATTGTGACCAAACAGGCTTCATGAAAACTCGGCTTGCTTCTGATAATCTGCGCAGACTACTTCATGTAATTCATACTGCCAAAGACATACCTTCCCCATGTGCTGTATTGAGTCTTGATGCAGAAAAGGCCTTTGATAGACTAGAATGGGGATATTTATGGGAGGTCTTGCAGCGTTTTCAATTGGGCTGTAATTTCATTAATTTAATTAAGTTATTGTATAATAACCCCACTGCAATGGTTAGCACTAATGGCATTATTTCAACCAAATTGTCCTTATCACGGTCCTGTAGACAGGGCTGTCCTTTAAGTCCTTTTTTATTCGCTCTGTCACTAGAGCCCCTCGCTCAGAAGGTTCGGAAACACCCTTCTATAACTCCTATCACTTTCAATAACACTGTTCATTCCGTTTCGTTGTATGCTGATGACATATTGTTGTATTTCGATAGGGCGCCTACTTCACTACCTCATATTTTGGATACTTTTAATGAATTTAGTTCCCTGTCTGGTTATAAAATCAATTGGACAAAATCAGCTCTTTTCCCGTTGAATTCAGATCTAGATTCCAGTACTCTACCCCAACATATTCCAGTTGTCAAACAATTTAAGTACTTGGGGGTCGATATTTTACCCTCACTAATTAATATTGCAAATAAGAACTTTCAAGGAATTTATAGTAAAATTGAATCAGACCATGAAAGATGGGCCTATCTACCAAACTCTTTAAAAGCTCGTGTATCAGTAATTAAGATGGATATACTACGACGGATAAATTTCTTTTCGTCCATGATTCCTTTGTCGCCCCCCAACTGATTATTGGGATAGAATTCATACCTTGGTAACCAAATTTATTTGGAGAGGGAAACGACCACGCATAAAGTTAACAACTCTTCAGCACCATAAATCGGAAGGTGGTCTTTCAGTCCCTAATTTTAAACATTATTTTTGGTCATTTATTCTGAGACCAATATCAGTTTGGCTTAATCCCGACTCGGCTGCCTGTTGGAAACCAAGAGCAATTTAACATCCCCTCATAGACTAGAAGATCTGATTTACTCTGCTGTCCCTTTGAAACGAGCAAAACTGCGTCTTGGACCCATAATGAGTTTCCTATTATCAATATGGCGCCTTGCTGAGAAAGAATTGAATACTACGTGTGGATGGCATCTTAACACCCCGAATTTTAATAATTACTCTCTTCTCACTGGGGGGGTACCATTCTCATACCCATCTTGGAGAACCAAAGGGGTACATACGTTTGCTGACACTCATAACGACAGTGGGCTTCGGAATTTTGATGATTTAAGACTGTCGTTTAATTTATCAAGCTCATTTTCTTTTACCTCCAACTGCGTGCATCCATGAAAGCATATGGAGTACCTTGGAACTCTCCACTTACCAGGCATTCTTTGCATTCCATCTTTGCCCCAAATGGGCAGAATAAAGGTGTGGTTTCTCAGATATACTCACTCTTCCGGACAACTTCCTATAAAGAGTTGCCTATTGCATGGGTATGGGCTGGCGACTTATAGATATAGATAAACAATATGCTGGAGAGATTAAGCCTGACTGGAAGAGGATATGGTCCTCGATTGTTATTGCCTCGAGGAACCCTGATCACCAACTGATTCATTTCAATTACACTCATAGGACGTATCTAACTCCAAGAAAGGCTTATCTCATGACACGACTGTCATCCCCAAACTGCACATTGTGCACAGAAGGACTCACAGGTTCCTACATGCACATGTATTGGGAATGCAGGGATGTTAAAACATTTTGGGGTGAGGTTTGTGATATTCTATCTGATGTACTGGGTGTACCTGTGCAATGCTCTCCCGCTCTGCTGCTCCTGAATGATACAACCTCATTAAAATTAACATGTATAAATACACATATTCTTTTAACAGGCATCACTGCAGCCAAAAAGGGTATACACTGGAAACCCCCACATGCAGTCACAAAAAAACAGTGGATTAACACATATATTGATATCATTGGTGTGGAGCTGTCAGTGGCAAGAGTGCATGGTGCTGCAGCTGTCACCATCTCAGCATGGGAATTGATGCTAGAAAGAATTAACAAACTGCTGTAAGCGCTATATTACTATTTTATTTTTTATCTATGTTCTGGAATCTGTTTTCACTGCACACAGTATTTATTTATAATAGAGACCAATGGGGTGGGGAGGGAGGGAACGCCACAGGGTTTATGTTTCACTTTTTGTCTGTATTTTTATGATTGTTTGCTCTGTCTGTTATAAAAGGAAATTAAAAAGTTGATCACAAAAAATAAATGATTTACCATTAGGCGACGGTTGAATATCATCACTTTCACCCTCATTTCAGGAACATATTCCTGATATGGATGTGTCTCCAATAATTGCAGATCAGGTGGTCCTTGTCCTCCTCCAGTTTCCTTCCTTTTTTTCTGTTCAGCTAGTCTTTCTTTTGTGTTCACTTTAATATCAAACCATTTTTTCTTAACCTGAGCCACGGTGGGAACCTCAGGAGACACAACATTTACTGCCTCAGTAATTGAAACCCAGGCTTCATTTTTTTTTTTTATCATGGTGACTCCTGATGATACGCTTCGGAAAAGTGTTGTTTTTTTTGCCTCAACCTCCACAACAATAACCGCTATTTCTGCCGAGGTGAAATTCTTTTGTTTTTTTCCTTTTGGGGCCATCTTTAGCAACTCAATAGTTTTTCTCCAATGCTCTTGTCTTGATGCACCGAACAGGTTGCGGGGACTCGCCTGTCAATTTAGAATGATTCTGATTCACTAATATATGCAAGGTGGTGAGAACAAAATATGCTGGTACGCACGTGTCATAAATCCGATGGTGATTTTGCGTACGCACTTATTTTATGTGCAGATTATCCCTCCTGTTGTCCTGGGGTCAATCTGACCCCAAATTCAATCTTTTGCCGTCAAATATGTTTTTTATTCATCAAATGATCTGAAAATAATGGGGGTTGTTCAGTACTATGCGCTTCATGATTACAGTAAATTTGAGGTAATTTGATTGAATTATGTTTTTTTTTATTGAATTTACTAACGTCTGTTGTCCTTTGGGGTCAAAATGACCCCGCAGCAGAAAGTGGTGCAATGGAGCAAATGATCACACCATACTGCTTTCCAAAACATCTTTGATCTTGGATGTTTGATGTTTGGGGTCAAGCAATAGTTATGACAACAACAACAACAACAACAAAACTCAGTTTCCTGCAGTTATGACAACAACAACAACAACAACAACAACAAAACTCAGTTTCCTGTACTAGTGAGGTCTTTGACTGCATTAGTTTACGAGTAGAGAGTTGAAAGATTTACTAGTAAACTAGTAGACAGCAAAAATTCTTCATGTTAACTAGTAAGGTGCAAAATGTCTACTAGTTAACTAGTGAGGCTGGGTATGGCCAGTCCTTTAACATTAAATGAGTCTGGCTGACAACTGGCAATTTAGTTTTCACTATTGGAAATTACATTTCAACATATCAATAATGTAATTTCGACTAGTAAGAATTGCATTTTAGATATCTAGAATTAATTTGTGATATTTGTAATGTCAGAACAATTGTAGATATCATAAATGAACTTTGTCACTCAAATAATTGAATTTTTGATATCAAGAATGAACATTTTTAGTGAGAATTGAGTTGAAAATTACATTGTGGATATGTTGGCTTGGAATTCTAACATGTCAAAAAGCAATTATTGATATCTGCAATTTCTTAATGATTTAATGTTAAAAGGGCTTGCCACAGGCTCGGAAATGTTTACTAGTTAACTAGTAGTAGCTACAATGTCAATTAGTCACACTAGGGGGAGCAGTTTTCACCTTACTAGTTTACTAGTAAAGCCCCGTACAGTTTACAAGCAAAGCCCCATACAGTTTACTCGTAAAGGAATAAGTGCCTTGATGTCCACTAGTTAAAATAGTAGGTATCTTTTTGGCCTCTGCAGCAGCTCCCCCTCACCCAGCAGCCCCTCCTGGGCAATCACCCAAAAAACAGGCGCAAATTCTGCCCTCGCCAGAGTGATCGCAAAACATTGGAAATGTGCCAAAAATGCAGTGCATATACAGATCATGCCATTACTACCTGCCTCGCATGCAGGCATGTAAATGAGTTCTTATTGGCCTTAAATCTCAAATGGAATAAAAAATGGTGCTAATGTGATTGAATGAAGTTGTTACTAAAGGTGTAACACCGAATTGGGTTTAAAAATCCACTTTATATTCTTTAAATTACAGTCAAACCGGACGGGGTCAATTTGACCCCCGGAGGGCAGCAGGTGTTATTATTTGCTGCCATTCAAAACTTTCAAATGATTCAAACACAGCATCTTCACTAAACTTATACTTAGACATATACCACTCTGATAAGTCAAAGACTCAAAATGAAATAAATTCAAAATATTTTTTTTTCCACACAAAAAAAGGGTATACTTTTATGTAAACAAGGTCTATTGGCCCTAAAAAAAAAAAGAAAAAAAAAAAGGGAAAATGCGTGGTAATGGGTTGGACTGAAGTCAGACTAAAGGTGTAACACAGAATTGATTGAATTAATTTATGTCATATGACTCAAATTACAGTCAAATTGGGCGGGGTCATTTTGACCCCAGAGGACAGCTGGTGTATTGCAATCAGGAGGATATTATGAGGGTTAAGAACATTTCCACGCATTTATTAGTGAATGAGGCCCAATGTTGTCATGTAGATGTGCCTCAAGGTTGTTCTGAAGAGGAGGTTGGGCTATTGGGACTTTAACCTGATGCACTAAGTCTGCCACAGGAATCGGTTAAACCCAATCAATTCCTAAGAGAACATCACTTAACAGTTTTCATTTAAAAGAGATTCAGGAAATCTTCTCCCAAGGTAAACGTCAGACAGAATTATCACACTGATGATGTTTTAATCTAAATGACATTAAAGAGCCCATATTATGCCCTTTTTGGGGTTCGTATATTTAATCTATGTACCTACTTTTGTATGTTCACAATAGCTAAAGTCCAAAAAAAGTGTCTGTTTTCGTGTACTGCTCCTCCTTGCTCCCTCTACGCTCTGAGTCTGTCAGCTACGCTCTGCTGAGCCCCCACTGTTAGACCCCACGTGGGTCAAGTCTGCTCTGATTGGTCTGCTGATCCGCTCTGTCGTTATCGGTCAGTTGCTCAGCACAGTTCTTGGAAATGTCCCGCCTCTTTTACCATATTGGGAATACAGCCACTGGCTCCGTCCGAGGGGAGCAAAAACATTAGCACCTTAGCACTACTATGCTACCGCAGGCTACAGCATATCGTGGGCGTGCTACAGAAGTTAACGGGCGTGCAACATGAGCTTCTGGGCTTGCCACAACGAGCCAATGGGCTTAGATCAGTGATCTCACACTGACAAGACGTCGGACTGACAAATTTTTATCGAGGGGGGCTAGAACCGAGCGTTACATGCAGCTAATGCTACAGCTAACAGGAGGACGTAGGAGAAGCCGCGTTTCCGCAGACTTTTAATTTTTTCAAATAGATGTGCCTAAACATGCACAGGACACTTGGAAAACACACTAAAGAGCATATAAAACCAGAAAAAGCATAATATGGGACCTTTAAGTAATTTGATCAAGAATTGTCATTAAAATTACTACACGTCATCAGAAAGCTGTTGACAACATCACATAGTGGAGGCATATGATCTGGACGTCATCATTTGGGTCAAGGGCTCCAACATCTTCAAGGTATCGGAATGCTGCATAGTAGATGTTGATGACTGTGCACCACAAATCAGGCCATAGCCTTTTATTGATTGTCTACACTCTTGCCGGTTATGAAGCTCTTGCGTGCTGATGGAAAAACACAGAACATTCTCAGCAATCCAAATTTAACAGTAAAGGTTAGACAAAACATTTCACATGTGTGAATTCAGAATGTAATTATGAAGAAACGTCCCATTCTTTGCATTAACTTGATGACACAATGACCCTCTGTAGCTTTCAACCATGCATGATGTCAAACATTGAAAAGAAAACAACCACTAATCTTAGCCCATTCCTCATGGGCGATTTGCTCCAGTTCTCTAGTATTCTTTGGTCTGCGTGCTGCAACTGCCTTCTTCAAGTCCCACCAGAGATTTTCAATGGGGTTCAAGTCAGGCGACTGTGATGGCCACTCCAGAATCTTCCAGGACTTCTTCTGAAACCAAGCCTTGGTGGACTTTGAGGTATGCTTGGGATCATTGTCCTGTTGGAAGGTCCAATGACGACCAACTTTCAACTTCCTCACTGATGGCATGATGTTTTCTCCTAGAATTTCCTGATATTTTATTGAATACATCTTTCCCTCTACACGCTGAAGGTTGCCAGTGCCAGAGGAAGCAAAGCAGCCCCAGAGCATCATGAGCCCCCGCCATGATTCATTGTAGGCAGGGTGTTGACAATGACACACCTGATGGAACTAATTGAGCCCTTGATTGAGCCCTTGATTGGTTGCATCAGGTGTGCTTGAAACAACACTCGATTTGCAAATGTGTGCTTTTATGAGGTATTCTATTCAGGGGGTTGGATAATTTTGACACTGCAGTATTCTTTAAAAGTTGCACTTTGTGTTGAATATGGAGAAACCAATACTAACAATCATTGTCTAAATTGTTGTTGTTTGGTTAGTTCGTTGCAAAGAGCCGAAAGTTTGTAAATTTAGCCAATAAACCTAATTTCCAATGGGGGTTGAATAATTTTGATTGCAACTGTAGCAGAGGAAATATTTGTTACGGAAAAGCTAACAATATTGAGAACACAAGGAGAACAATTTGAACAAAAGTGGGAAAAATGGATGATGTATAGATCCCGGAGACACGACACCATTAGTGAAAATGTTAGTGGATAGACAAAGATATGATTGTGACTGTAAAAAATAAGATGTGTAAACTCCAACAGTGCTGTTATTTTATTTGTTTCTAATTATGTTTCATTTTTTGTCTGTGTGTAAAATGTTTGAGAAAATGCAATAAAAGCGAGTTAAAAAGAAAAAGAACCTTTATGGTGACCCCATAATCTTCCCTCTAGCACCACTATGTCTGCCATGTTTGACTGGTGTTGAAATAATGTAAACATGGTCATCTGTGGCCTCGAGGTTCCACTAATTTTGTTACTCATTGGGCTAAACTACTTTGTATTCTTTGTTCTGACTAAAATGCACCAGGTCCTACCAGGTCCCCGCTCGGGATGCTCAAGCATGTATCTTGCCACGTCAACATTTTCTCCTCCGTGGTCGCTACGGACTCATTGAGGCAGACCACGATCATTCACTGCTTGCAAGAAGCACTGCAGTACTGTTGAGGTCCTGTTGTTGTTGCTGGCTGGTAGAGACATGATTTTTCAGCTGAACCCATCAATGCCCCCATGGACAACTATTCTCCAACTTTGAAAAGAGGGGTGAAATTAGAGTCAATAAATGTAGTTAAAAAAGGTAGTTTGACCTCAATGGTCAACAACATATTGGCACTCGGGATGAACCCATCTTCGCCCTGTTGACTACTATCGGCATAACAGCAAAGAGATGACATTCATCCATGGCAATAGCCGATGTTTCTCTGTTACATTTAATTTATGTTGCACAAAAATATTTTGTGTGGCATAACTTGTTTTTTGTTTTTGTTTTTTCAAAGGTATATTTATTGAAGGTTTGCTCATTTTAACAAACAAACATAAACATCCATGTACATAAAATCCCTCCCAATAAAACATCATCCTCGACAAAAGGGAAAAAAAGAAAACATAAACACATATACAATAAATAAATAATGCAAAATCGCAATTGACACTAAAAACAAAAAACAAAAAATTATACATCCAGAATATGCAGAAAAATAAAAATAGTTAAATAAAATAAATATTTATACACAGAAATAAATGACGTAAAAAATAAAAAAAGCAATAATGTAAACTCAAAATATACATGTTTAAAGTATTACATTTGGTCATCAACCCATTCACTCTCATTATTTAAACCTTGTTTCTCTAGCTGTATCACAAGTTATCAATCATCTGAAAGTGCAGCGGTATCATGTGCCCTTGCCCGATCACAGGCACAGTTCATAAAATTCACAAAGGGAGTCCACATCTCATTCAACTCCTCAACCTTCCCTCTAATTATGTTATAAGTCATTTTTTCTAACGCCAGGTTGGCAGACATTTTCTTAATCCATTGACTAGAATTAGGTCTCTCAATATCCTTCCACTTTAAAGCAATGACCCGTTTAGCTTGTAACACACAGAAAGTAATTAGTTTGCAAGTCCTTACATTCACTGAGAAATCTTCAGGGTATATGTCTAATAAACAGAGTTTTGCTTCAATGGGAACAGCACTGCCTATCAATTTAGAAACCATTTCAAGAACTTCTTTCCAGAACATCTGGAGCTTTTGAGATCCCCACATACAATGCAAAGGGGTACCAAGCCCTGCATTGCATTTAACACAAAAATCAGGAATACAGGGGTTAAAATTATGCAGTTTAACAGGTGTGATGTAAGTCCTGAACAGCCTCTTATACTGCAACAGTTTGCATCTAGTATTTATAGTTTGTGTTTGGGCCAGAAAGCACATCTTTTCCCAGTCCTGGACCGAGATGTCTTCCATGCAGATGAATACGAAATGGAGTTCTCTTTAGAACCTTCTAATAATATACCGTAAAACTTGGACAACTGACCCCTGCCATGTAGATTGTTTACCGTAAGATGTTCAATAGTAGACAGTGGGGGTTCCAAAATTGTTTTAATCTGAGAAAATATAAAACTCCTAATTTGTAAGTATTTGAAAAAGTGTTTCCTGGGAAGATTGCAGTTTTCAACCAGTTGCTGGAATGACATAAGAATACCTTGATCATAAAGGTCTTTCATAATCCTCCAGTGCCTGAATCCCATATCAAGCCTTCCTGGTCTGAAATGATCATTTCCCCAGATTGGTGTAAAGCATGTAAGTTTGGCAGTTTCATTTAAAAAGGAGTGGGACTCATGCCAGACTAATATGTTATTTTTGAGGAATGGATTGTGAGTACGTTTAATAAGTATTTTAGGTTATACTGAATAAAGACATAAGTGCAGTGGAAGTTCTAATGTATCATTTTCTATCTCTATCCATGCTGGCACATGGTAGTACATGGCAGCATGAAGTTGAGCTGGCCAATAATAAAGCGTCATGTCAGGCAGTGCCAGCCCTCCGCGCTCCTATGGTAGGTAGAGGAGAGAAGGACGCAATCTAGGTCGCATATTGTTCCATATGAAGGAGGTGAGACACCTCCTAAGTGTGGAGAAAAGGGAGGCAGGTAGAGGGAGTGGGATTTATTGAAAGAGGTTTAGAAGTTTTAGCAGGGTCGACATCTTAATAGTATTAATGCGCCCTATCATAGAGATAGGCATAGAGCTCCACTTTTCTAAAGACTCTTCAACCACCTTCATCACAGGGTCATAATTGGTTTGATATTGTTACAAATTAGCTCCTATTTGTAACAAGCAGAAGGAGCAAACAAACTTCACCGTTTTGAGTGCTTTTTTTTAACAATTCTCACTCCCAACATCGGAAATAAAATATGCCAAATCTGTAAGATCAGTGATGTAGTGTGTGTGTATGGATGAGTGAGACAACAAAAATACGATCTCCAAATGAGGAGCTGGTGTGCTCCCTGGCAGTCCATCTGAGAATGAGAGCGAGCTCTGGGTCTCCATTGACAAGGTGCTCGACATTGGCCTAACGACCCTCCTTCTCCAATCACTCTGCAGGACACAGAAACATAGGTTAGTTAATTGAACACACCAATCAGGACAAACTCAGGGTTGTCACAATATTATGGTGTTAATGTCAGGGGTTATTTTAATTCCTAAATAAGTAAATCATTCTGGAGCCATTGCAAACTGCGTATGGATCAGAGGACATTCCCTCTCTCTAACAATAATAGAACGCTTTTTATGGTTATTCGTTTTAAAGCAAGAGAAAGTAGATGACAAAGCCCCTTAACTGAGGTTCCCAGATTTGTTAAAAACAAGACAATATCGTCTGCAAAAAGAGAGAGACAATATTCTGTTTTACCAATTGTTATACCTGTGATTTCAGATGATTGGCGAATCGCCATTGCCAAACGTTCAATGGCAAACAAAAATAATAAAGGGGACATAGGGAAGCCCTGGCGTGCAGTTCTATATTTCTTAAAAGGCCTTGAGACTTGGTTGTTTGTTATAATTTCTGTTACAGCGTCAGTATATAATAATTGAATCCATTTGAGATACCCTTCCCCAAATCCAAACCTTTTTAGTGTATCAAACAGGTATCGCCATTCAATCCTGTCAAACGCCTTTTCTGCATCTAAAGATAGGATTGCATGATCTCTTGCATTTTGCTTGGCATATAAAACGTTCAACAGCCTACGTGTGTTATGAAATGCTTGTCTGCCTTTTACAAATCCATTTTGATCCTTAGAAATCAAGTTGGGAATGATGGTTTCGATCCACCTAGCCAACAACATTAACGATATAGGATAGATGTTCTGTCTGATGCTCTTTCTGAGGGAGATTTACCGGATTTTAACAGAAGGGAAATTACCGCAGATCTTAAAGATGGAGGTAATATTCCTCTTTCATAGGATTTGTTAAACATCTCAAGAATATGTGGTAGCAGTTTCCCTGAGAACATTTTATAAAGTTCTATAACTTTACTGGCCCGGGTGCTTTTCCACTGCTCATACCCTTTAATGCCTCCAATAGTTCTTCAATAGATACGTTTGTCTCACACTGTTAAAAAGAAAAGGCGGGGGAAACTCAAAATATCAACATATATATGCAACATGATGCAATCACTTTTTGAGTTTTCTTAACTTTTTATGTGAGTTGTTGACATAACTCAAATTATCAAGTTAGGACACCAGTTCTGTCAACTTGGATTTTCTTGTTCACCCATTTATGATATTCTAGTCAGGCCCAAAAATTCTTGCTCCAATGCAATGTTTTTTTACCTTCAATAGATGCAGATATTCTAATTGAATAAACATACAATTCCTCATTCAGTGGGATGAAGCTGTGTATTAGTTATTTTTTATTTTTATTATTAGTTATTTTTTCAGGACAGTGAAAGACCTGCTGGGCCTCAACCACTTTAGAACATTGAATGTTTAAAATCAGTGTTGCATTTTCTAAAAACTTTTAATAAAAGCAAAATAAAAGACAAAAGCCACTTTAACTGGCATCTCACAGATCCACAAATGTTCACTGGATTTCACAAAAGGGACTTACGGCCAACTTCCACCAGACGCTTGTCCGGTCCGTCTCCTTTGTCTTCGTCTCGTCACTCCAGCTGACGGCTGTGCTCTTCCGTGCTGCGGACGGATGTGTAACATTAGAATGAAATGGTTTGATTCTAATTGACCTGTTATGGCTGCGTCATAATGGTGAAAGTAACAAATGAAGGATAAAGGATTTAAAGAGGATGAAGAGAATGATGCAGGGTTTTTCCTGGCTCAGAATGGGCCTTTGGGGGGTGACTATACGCGCTGTAGTAAACGTTCGACCCGCGTATAACAGTATAGTCTGTTAGTCTGTATTACCTTATTTGACAGAAACCCGCATTTAGCGCTTGTGGGTGTCAGCGGAGCGTCCGGAACCAAAAGAAACGAACGGTCAATCAGCTGGCTTTCCAGCGAGAGCCACATGCGTAAACGGATGAGAGGGGAGATGACTGCTAGAAGTCAGAGACATAGATTCAGAGAGAGGATTTCTTCTACCCTGTGTTCTGTCTGAGAGCAGAGGGTTTCTTCTACCCTGTGTTCTGTCTGAGAGCAGGACCGAGCTGCTGTGTGTAGCTTTGTGCAGGCACCAACATTTCCGGACTCATTAGTCATCATTTGTACACAAAGAGGGGTGTTAACAGTCTGCCTCTGCGGGTGGAACATCCTGCTCCCAGTTTCGTTTCAACTTCACAGAACTTGTGGCGCACTTTGTTTCTGTCCATGTGAAGCTGCAGATGAAGGTAAAGTAACGACTTTAAGATGTTTTCTTCTTTTGCTAAATGAGGTGGAGCTTTCTTATTAAACACAGTTAAATTCAGTATGGCAGATTAACATGATCACTCTTTGAATGTATGTTTGCATTATTACATTATGAAGGATTTTATGTTTCTGTGTCGAATTCATAACCAAATAAAAGTTTATTTGTTTTTGGGGGGAGTAAAATTGGCTTCACAAAGTAAAATCAACAGAAAACGAACAGTCAATCAGCTGGCTTTCCAGCGAGAGCCAAATGCGTAAACGGATGAGAGGGGAGATGACTGCTAGAAGTCAGAGACAGATTCAGAGAGGATTTGATTTGCAATTTGAATCGTCTTTTTTTTCTTTTGGCGCTCGTGAATTTCCTTTGACACTGGGTAAAACCTCTTTGGGGGGCGCCAAAGAATACTCTATGCAGGAAAAACGCTGCCTGTGTTCTGTCTGAGAGCACAGGGTTTCTTCTACCCTGTGTGCTGTCTGACAGGAGAGGGTTCCTTCTACTGTGTGTTCTGTCTGATAGGAGAGAGTTTATTTTACCCTGTGTTCTGTCTGATAGCAAGGGGTTCTTCTACCCTGTGTTCTGTCAGACAGGAGAGGGTTTCTTTTACCCTGTGTTCTGTCTGAGAGCAGGACCGAGCTGCTGTGTGTAGCTTTGTGCAGGCACCAACATTTCCGGACTCATTAGTCATCATTTGTACACAAAGAGGGGTGTTAACAGTCTGCCTCTGTGGGTGGAACATCCTGCTCCCAGTTTCGTTTCAGCTTCACAGAACTTGTGGCACACTGTGTTTCTGTCCATGTGAAGCTGCAGATGAAGGTAAAGTAACGACTTTAAGATGTTTTCTTCTTTTGCTAAATGAGGTGGAGCTTTCTTATTAAACACAGTTAAATTCAATATGGCAGCTGAACATGATCACTCTTTGAATGTATGTTTGCATTATTACATTATGAAGGATTTTATGTTTCTGTGTCGAATTCATAACCAAATAAATGTTTATTTGTTTTTTTTGGGGGGGGGTAAAATTGGCTTTACAAAGTAAAATCAACATTTTTTGTACTTTCTGTTTGGACCTGGGAAGATTCGGATCAAGTCTCCAGTAAATTAGTTCATCCTGCAGCAGTGAGTCAGAGCTGACCTCATTGACTCTTTGTCATGACGCGGCCTCTTGGTGCAGATCTGATAGCTGACAGGACAAGTGGAGAGCTTGCAATCAAACAATCAAACAAAAGGTGAAGGTTCAGTATTTAAAAAGAGTTGCTAACTCAAATGAAACATTCCAGGAATTTAATCTGTGAAACTAATCTGAAAGTTTCTTAGAGCAGCAGAAAAGTTCAAAGATCTGCTGATTATCAATTCATCTAGCACAGCCTTTAGATACCTGAGGAAGCATCGTCTGCATGTTCACTTTATGCCTCATTTCTTAGCTTAAGCCAAGCAGCAACATCCGGTGTTGAAAAGTAAAGTTGAAACTGAAATGTAAAGTCCTGCAGTTCCTCGAGTGTCCACTAGAGGCTGGCTGCAGAAGATAAGATAAGATAATCCTTTATTTATCCCACAATGGGGAAATTTACGTTGTTACAGCAGCAAAGACCAAAGATTGCAGACAAAAAGTGAACACAGTACAATTTAAATAAAACAAATAAAAATTAAGAATTTACAAAAAAATAGGTACTAAAAAATAGATTTAAAAAATAGATCAGCTATTTGACAAAAGTGTAGTCTGTAATATTCAGTGTAACACAGACATGCACACAGTGCACATAAAGTGTAACATGTTATTGCACAAAGTGGATTGGTAAACATAATATAACATTAATATAACATTATTATTGCACAATGTCAGAGTGAATTGTCCAGTTGTGTGTGTGTTTTGTGATCTACTGGGAGCAGGCTTGGTTAAACAGTCTGATTGCAGCAGGAAGGAAGGACCTGCGGTATCTCTCCTTCTGACAGCGCGGGTGGCGAAGCTGCCCAGAGCTGTTCCATGCAGGGGGTGGGAAACGTTCTCCATCAGGGATGATAGCTTTGCCATCATCCTTCTGTCTCCCACCACCTCAACAGGGTCCAGGGGGCAGCCCAGGACAGAGCTGGCCTTCTTCACCAGTTTGTTCAGTCTGTTCCTGTCTGCAGCCGTAGTGCTGCTGCTCCAGCAGACCACTCCGTACAGGATGGCTGATGCCACCACAGAGTCATAAAAAGTCCTCAGGAGTGCTCCCTGCACGCCGAAGGACCTGAGTCTCCTCAGCAGATGAAGTCTGCTCTGGCCTTTCTTGTAGAGAGCTTGTGTGTTATCAGTCCAGTCCAGCTTATTGTTCAGGTGAACACCCAGGTACTTATAAGAGTCCACTATCTCAATGTCCTTTCCCTGGATGTTCACCGGTGTGGGAGAAGTTGGTCTGCGCCTGCAGAAGTCCACCACCAGCTCTTTGGTTTTACCCGTGTTGATCTGGAGGCAATTCCGTTGGCACCAGTCCACAAGTCCAGGTTGAGTTCTCTGTACTCCCCCTCGTCCCCATCAGTGATGAGGCCGACAATGGCAGAGTCATCAGAGAACTTCTGCAGGTGACAGTTAGGTGTCTTATGGGAGCAGTGTACAGGGTGAAAAGGAAGGGAGCCAAGACGGTCCCCTGTGGGGCCCCTGTGCTACAGATGACCCGGTCAGACACACAGTCCCGTGTCCTCATAAACTGTGGCTGGTTGGTCAGATAGTCCAGGAGCCAGGATGTGAGGTGCAGGTCGACTCCTGTGTGTCCCTCAGAAGCATGTATGGTGTTGAAAGCACTGGAGAAATCATAGAACATGATCCTCACAGTGCTCCCAGCCCTCTCCAGGTGTGAGAGAGATCTCTGCATGAGGTAGATGACAGCATCATCCACCCCGATGCCTGGCTGATAGGCGAACTGCAGTGGGTCCATTGATGAGCTCACCATGGGGCGCAGATGGTGAAGGACCAACCTCTCCGAGGTCTTCATCAGGTGTGACGTCAGTGCCACTGGCCTGTAGTGGTTGAAGTCCTTGGGGCGGGAGATCTTTGGCAGATCTCTGGCTTTTCCAGAGCTCTGGTACTCTCCCCAGTTTCAGGCTCAAGTTGAACATGTGCTCCATAACCCCACAGAGCTGGTCTGCACAGGATTTGAGGAGCCTGGAGCTGATGCCGTCCAGACCAACTGCTGGAGCAGGGGGGCTGTGTGCTGGAAGGTGTGGGGGTGGGGTTGACGATGGGGGGAGCAGAGAGTGATGTGCAGGGGGGTGAGGTGGGGGTTGTGCAGTCAGCAGCGGGGGCAGACGGTGGTCGTTGCAGCAGAGTGGAATGGGTAGGGGGAGGGGTGGATGGCTGTTCAAATCTGTTGAAGAAAGTGTTCAGGTCATTCACCCATTCCTGATCCCTAACCAGTTCAGTGTTGGAGTCCTTGTGACCTGAAATGGTTTTCAGGCCCTTCCAGACTCCGCTGACATTCTTCTGCTGCAGCTGTTCCTCCATCTTCCTCCTGTAGATGCGTTTCCCCTCCCTGATCTTCCTCCTCAGCTCTCTCTGCACAGTCTTCATCTCCTCCTTGTCTCCTGACCTAAAAGCCCTCTTTTAGTCCTTAAGGAGGACCTTTATTTCAGGAGTAATCCACGGTTTGCTGTTGGCAAAACAACGTACAGTCCTGGTGGGTACGATGTGATCCACACAGAAATTAATATAGTCTGTAATGCAGTGTGTGAGACTGTCAATGTTCTCCCCATGGTCATCACAGAACACTTCCCACGCAGTTGTCTCAAAACAGTCCTTAAGAGCCTCTTCCGTCTCATCGGACCATCTTTTAACAGTGCGGGTGACAGCTGGTTGTCTGTGTACCAGAGGTTTGTACACAGGCAGGAGGTACACCAGGTTGTGATCTGATCTTCCAAGGGGAGGGAGAGGAGATGAGGTGTATGCCTCCTTGGTGTTGGCATAGAAAAGGTCCAGTATTTTATTGTCTCTAGTGTGGCAGGTGACATATTGTGTGAAGGTGGGCAGGGTAGAGGAAGGAGAGGCATGATTAAAGTCCCCAGTAATAAGGAAGAGGGCCTCTGGGTGCTGTGTGTCTGCAGCCTGTTGGTTAAAGAGTGCAGGACATCACACGCTGAGCTGGCATTAGCAGAGGGGGGAACATATGCAGCTATCGCGATAACATGCGAGAATTCCCGCGGCAGATAGTAAGGTCTCATGCTAACAGCTAGCAGTTCAATGTCCTTACTGCAGTGTTGTTCTTTGATAGTGATGTGCCCCAGATTACACCATCTATCGTTCACAAACACCGCCAGCCCTCCTCCCTTCCTCTTACCGCTCTCCTTTGTCCTGTCAGCCCGCATCAGCTGAAAACCATCCAGCTTAGCATTTGAGTCCGGTGTTAGCTCCGTTAGCCAGGTCTCCGTGAATAGCATTAGGCTACATTCCCGATATTCCCTCTGACGCCGGGTTAGCACCGCTAGCTCGTCCATCTTATTGGGAAGAGATCTTACATTCCCGGTGATGACCGATGTTGTGGCACTTTACCCCGGCACGGCATCCACGTCTCCGTCTCCTCAGCTCGCGGGGAACATCGGGTCTTTCGCCGGTTAGCTTCGCAGTGCTACGGAGGGCTAACAGCTGATCGTGGGTGTAAACAATAGAGTCACTGCTACACGAGACCTCCGCGGTCCCAGACGTAAACAGTAAAGTGAAAAACAACAGAAATACCAGCGCAAACTCAACAAGAGTTGTGTCCATCTTGTGGTAGTGGATTATGGAAGTAATAAACGAAAAAGAAGCTAGAAAAAAGAGCTAGAATAATAAAAAATAAGGAAAAAACCCTGTTACGGGCAGGAGCTGCTGTAACATGCGACCACTCGTGCGGCGCTACTACTACACATACACACCCATTCTAAAAAGCCTGCTTTTACAGCAGAGATTAACATGTTTACAGCCTGGTTCAAAAAACCAAATAGGTCTGATTAGCTCATGTCTCGATCGACACACACTGTACAGGGGGTGAATGTTTTGATGACTCATCAGTTTTGATTTGATGAAGGATAAGAGTTATTCACAATAAGGCGTGTAGCTGACCTGACAGGTGGGCGCGGTGTAACGGTTTGTCAGGAGGCTTAAAACCAGCCTCAGCTCCAGCTCTCAGCCTGTCGCTAGGTTGACTGAAAGTTAGACTGAGACAGCGGCTGTATCTGAATTGTCAAGTACCTACTCAATCTTTCAGTAGGCAGTAGGCAGTAGACAGTACCTACTATCCGTGCTGTATACTGTTAGTACCTACTATTCAGTAGGCGCGCACAGTAGGCAGATATTTGTTCCTACTTCTTCTGATTCATTCAGTAAGGAAGTGGCATCATTTACATTACCCGAACCGGCCGCATTTACCCGTTTTTGTTTTTTTTGTTTAGCTTTATTTAGTAAGAGTACTTTACTTTAAGAGTAATGCACATATACAGTCAGGTAAACAAAAAACGATATCACAATGTAAATCAAGTAAAAGGCAGATTAAATAACTAAACAACGTACAGTAGCCTTCATAAAGAAAAGTTCAAATGAAAGACAGTAATATACAGAATATAAAGTAAAATAAACCAATAAAGATGCATTTAAATAGTGAAATCATTATTTAAATAGAGGGGGAAAGGTTTTATAATAATGCAGACATTTGTTTTATTTTCTGTTGTTAATTAAAAGTAACGATTTCAGTCGGGATTTTAACTCTAGATTAAAAATTTATTCAATTAATCCAAGCTGTTTTGATTTGGAGGCGGACATGACGTGACGATTTACGTTTAATTTCGCACAGCATTGTGGGTGGTAAAATACAATTAATTTCCTGAAAGCACGTGAAGTGTCTGACATATCTGGAAATTAGGTCAGCTCTGTTTCTTATTAAGAATGTGCAAAACGACAGTTTGTAGTAATTATATTTGAGACCAGTGATGTTCTTTGAGTTGCCCGGAAATCCTAAATCTAATACAGGAGCCCCCACAGTGGAATGTGTACAATGGGGCCCCTGTGTCCAGAGAGTTGCCCAGGGACAGAGATGCCAAGAGATTGTATCTGTGACCTGTGTTGTCCTTTGAGTTTATGACATACATATATCTAAGACAGAAACCCCCACAGTTGTAGTAAGAGGGGTTGTCCTGAAAACAAACAGATGTCCATATGTTGTTCTCCTGTGGGGTGTGTCCATAACTACCAGAGTTTCTGTGTGTTCGGGGGAGATCACTTTTGGCTGTGTCTCTCCCAGGTCGAACCATGGCGAGCCTGCTGTAACTTGTTTGTCAATAAAATGATCATTATGTAAGCAAGTCAGTGTCAACGGTGAATTTCTTCATCATCAAACATATCAACAACAAAGGAATCCACATCACACGCATCCGATCCATACTGCATGAAACCCAGAAGTTAGTATCTATACTGAAATGTTCAGTATACTGAGGTGGACCCAAAAAATGCATACTGAATGACCACGAAAGTTCAGTATACTGAAACTCCCTACTGAATAGTACGTACTGCCTACTGAACTGTGACAATTCGGAAAGGGCCAGCATTTCCAGCATGGAGACCGCCATTGATGGGACTCCAGCGCCCCCTGCAGGAACAGACGGGTGACGTCACTCATATTCAACATTCATATTAACTGTCAGTTGTTTAAACCAGCAGGTCCTCCTTAAGGTCACCCTAAAGATGTCTATTAGGTATTTGATTCTTTAAAGGTGCACTATGGAGTTTTGGTGGTGAAATTTGAAAGTTGTAGAAGTGAAAGAATTCTCTGCTATACTTTCTGAACTGCATACACAAACTTTACTCAAAGAAAAAATGGGTCCCTGGAACACTGTTTAGAGCTTAAAAGCGACCAGGAATCTTTAACATCTTTTAAATACTTTGGTTTCTCTTCATATTCTGGTGTAAGATTGGGCAAGTATTCTCAGGTGTTTTAGCTCTGGTTTGGATTAGGGTAACATTTCTTGTACTCAAAGATTTGGATAATGGAAACTTCAGATTTAAAACTTTCAGGTGTACTTTAAGTATTTTTCATGTTCTATTATAAATCTATCGTATGAAAGAACTTGGGGGTGCTGAGTCGGACATTTCGGGACCTCAGAACCTCTCTTTGGGTTTCTCCTGATTGTTCACCCTTTGTTATCAAAAAAAAAGAGAAGTAATGTAAGTTTGTGATGAAAAGATTGTGGTGATGAATGTGTGGGTTCTCCTGTTTGTGTGAAGGCTCTGCTATGAGTCAGTGTGAGGACAGAGAGCAGGGAGCCCCTCCCTCTAAAAAAGCTCTGTCTGGGGAACCTGGACCTGGACCTGGACCTGGACCTGAGCCCAGCTGTGTATCCTTAAAGAGCGACCATTCAAAGGATACCTTCTTTTATTTTAAAGGACAACACCACTCTCCTGCAAAGAGGTAACATTTAAAAAAAAAAACAAAAAAAAACACTACTGATTCATGTTTGAACCAAAATTCTTAAGTTTATTTTAAACCTGTATGTTTATTCTCACTATGGTTCATCTTCCACATGAAAATGTAGAATGTGTTCAGGCGTCTGGATCTCAGTATATGAAGTATTCTTGTTTCTTTTTGTAAATTTGTATTCCAAGTAGTCTTGATCAAGCACGTTTCAGCAGTCTTTGGCTTAGGCAGAAAAAACAGTCTGTGAGGACAGTAAGGGCAGGAGGAATAGAATCCACCGACATCTGGACTCCCATTAGTGTTAATCTGATGATGATTTATTTATCTTTATATACAAATATCTGCATGGGACAGTTACCAACAATCTGTTCTACATGAAAACATTTTACTTCAATAATCTGTTTGACACTGTGTCATGAAAGCCAGTCAGCGTTTAGATTTCCTGACTTCTTTGAATGCATCAGAAACAATGGATCCGACCTCCATTTACCAAACAAACATTAAAAGTAGTTTTCTCCTCTTGAGGACAGACCTGACAAAGCTTGACGTTTTATCTGCATCCTGATGTTATTTCCCTTAATGTGAGAGAATCACAAGAACACTTTCTGTTTTACTTTAGGGGAACTGTGCTGGAAAATGTCACTTCTGATCTGGAAACATGGTCACTAGCTTCTTAAGTTAGCCATATGACTCTAAGAATAGCAACGCATGAAAGAGGAAGTCTTGACTGGCAGTTGATCATGACTCACTCCTGGCGACCACACAATGGCCGAAAGTCACCCATTGTTCCCAGAAGTGTCTATCGCCAGGCAACAGTTGATTGGTTATGAGAATGCTCTTTTCTGAAATATTGAATCTGACCTCTTTGCCTTTGTGTAAGACACACACACACACACACACACACACACACACACACACACACACACACACACACACACACACACACACACACACACACACACACACACACACACACACACACACACACACACACACACACACACACCTCTTGCGGTGTAAAAGCACTTTGAGTAGTCAGAAGACTAGAAAAGTCCATTTACCGTTTACCATTTGTGCCTTCAGTGTGATATCAATCATGAATTTCCCCCCTGGTGGACTTCCTCTCTCTCTCTGACAGGATCAACAGAGGACCCTCCCCTGAACCAGGATCTGAGCCCAGCTGTATGTCCTTAAAAAGCGAACAGTCAAACAATCACATCGTTTCCTTTGGTGATCAGCGGCCCTCTGCTGCAGAGAGGTGAGCGTTAATAATACTAGATACTCATGTCTTTACATATTATTTGTAAAAAGTGAAACATTTTCAGCATCGTTCTTCTGCACATCAGACATACTGTACGCTGACATCTGAACGCTGATCCCTGTAAGTGGTCTTCTTCTCATGGATTCAGTTTCCTTTTGGGGGTTTGATCGATTTTAACCCTCCTACAACCCTAGGATTTGAGTCACACCTTTTGCACAACGATGCAAAAAAATGCTCCAATAAAGACTGCCACAGAAAAATGATCTATTAAATAATTGAATAGAATGATTGGAACAAGAGAACAGTATGTGTGTGTGAAAACAACAATATAGAAAAACAAGATTATTATAACAAGAAACGTCAGAACAGTGTGTGTGTTTGATATGTAATAACAATGTAAAAACAAAAACAAGATTATTTACAGCAATTAGAAATACCTGTGAGCGTGTGTGTGTGTGTGTGTGTGTGTGTGTGCTTGTGTGTGTGCGTCCATGTATAATAATAATAATACATTATACATACATAATAATACATATATAGCGCTTTTCTGAAAACTCAAAGACGCTTTGACAAAAACAATAAAACAAAACAAAAAACGACGAGGACAGTACAACGAAGAAGTAATGTAGGGGGGGAGTTAGTCATTGTAGGCAGTAATGAAGAGGTGAGTTTTGAGGAATTTCTTGAAGGAGGTGAGTGTGGGGGAGTCGCTGATGTTTTTTGGGAGTGAGTTCCAGAGGGTGGGAGCAGCAACGGAGAAAGCCCTGTCCCCCCAGTACCGATAGTTTGTCCAGCAGGGGGGGGGACAGGAGGTTTGCATCAACAGACCTGAGAGTGCGGGTGGGAGTGTGTCAGTGGAGGAGCTCAGACAGGTAGGGGGGAGCCAGGATGTGAAGGGCTTTGTAAGTGAGGATGAGGAGCTTGAAGTTGATACGCTGAGGGATGGGGAGCCCGTGGAGGTCATGAAGAACGGGGGTGATGTGGTCTCTGGTGCGGGGGTGTGTGAGGAGACGAGCAGCAGAGTTCTGGATGTATTGGAGTTTCCTGAGTGAATGTGATGGTGATCCGTAGAGGAGACTGTTGCAGTAGTCTAATCTGGAGGTGATGAATGCGTGGGTGAGGGTCTGTGTGTGTGTGTGTGTGTGTGTGTCTTTAATGTAAACAGTCATCTTCAGGTATTTCACTGTCAGGCATCAAATGTTTCCAAACCAACAGACTTGAATTTATCCTGATCAGCTCCGTTTGGAGTTCAACTTCTTCAACTAAGTAAAATCAGTTAAACGACTTTTGCACACCAATTTTAAACAATACAATATCCTCTCTGCATTGGCTCCCCATTAATTTGTGCATACACTGTAAAATCCTTGTGTTCACTTTTAGAGCCCTATATGGCCTAACACCCCAGTATATCGCTGAGCTGCTCCTCCCATACAATCCCCATAGGCCCCTCAGGTCTTCTAGTGGAGCAGATAAGTGCTACAATCTTTCAATGTGTGATGCAAGCGTGAAAATTGGCAAGAGCAGTCTCCATGGGTCACTTGACAAGAAAATTGTCCGAGACATTTGAATTTTCAAGATGGCGGCCATTTTTCAAGATGGCCGACACCTTAGTGGAGCAGTTCAGTGATATAATGGTTTATTTGGTGATACAAGCATGACAATTGGCATGAGCAGTCTCTGTGGGTCACTTGACAATAAGCCACCCACAGCTACTTGAAATCTCAAGATGGCGGCCATTTCTGAAGATGGCCAACACCTTGGTGAAGCAGTTAGGCTTAAGAAATAAGTTAGTTGGTGATACAAGCATGAAAATTGCCATGAGCCATTCAAAGGGTCATTTGACAAGAAACCGCCCACATCCACTTGAAATTTCAAGATGGCAGCCATTTTTCAGGATGACTGCCGCCCGCCATGTGGATTTTTAAATGATACATTTTCTCATAGAAATGTTTTGGGTTCCTCAAAAGGCGCTGTCAAGAGAGGTTGTTTGACTGTGTTTTGTCTGACTCCTCACCCACGACCTGTCCAGTTTGGTAAAACCTGTCAGGAGTTGCTTCCCACCGGCATAGCTCACAAGTTAACAGTCACAAGGGAGGTTTTTTTTTTTTTTTAACTAACGGCCATTTAATTTGTCAAATAAATACTAAGGGGTGGGGAAACAAAAAATAAGATTAATAAATTAGCACAGTTGTGGTGCTGAACAGACAGTGCTCCAAAATAATAATTGAGCAATGGCTAATACTGAATGACAATAAGTACAGATCCAGAGGCAACAGCAGCTCTGGCTGACACAGCCATGGAACCGTGTCAAACAGAAAGTATCAACACCAAGTTGTTGCAGTTGTTGCTTGTAGAGAGAGTAACTAGATCTGCAAGCTTGAATATAACTGTATCTGTGCCGTCACTTGTGGTCTTCATGTCCGCGATGTAGATGACAAGTTTTGAAATAATAGAGGGATACCAGTTATGGCTAGCTGAGCTTTTGAGGCTCTGTTCATGCTTGAGGGCATTGAGATGGTCTCGCTCTCTGTTGTACAGTCCAACGAGACAGGCAGGATGGTATTTAAATTCCTGTGCAACAACATCACCAGCAATAAGCTTTGCAAGGAGCTTCATGTCGCCTAGATTCCTGGCACATTCATTAACCCTTTCATTAAGTTTCATTGTCATTGCTTCTCTTAAGGGGGACGTTGCACTCTCATCTTCACAGATAAAGCATAAAGCTTTCGAGGGCTGGGATTTTCTTGGTCTCTTGACATGGATATCTTTGGTATCTTCGGTGTCTTCAGCAGCAGTAGATGCTCTCTTTTGGGCCCTTTCCAGCTGTGTGTTGTTGAACATAAGTTTACAGCTTGAATGATATTTTGCTCTGTTTCTTGTCAATGTGCTTTCTATGCCATCACCTTCATCTAGTCGGGTTGGACTTGGAACAGCATTGATCTTGTGAAATAATGAAACATTTCTTGCAATGATATCATAACCAGTACGATTGTGCTCTCTGTTGAATAAACTCGGCTGAATGAGTTTTTCCTTGGTGTCCTGCTGACAAATGAAACATCTGTCCCAGTTAGTTTTCTCAACTGTTATGATGGCTTCTGCCATGTCTGCAGCAAATTGGTTTATCCTTATACCACCTTTTACCAAGCACTGTGATGTATGGGATACAACTAAGTTCATGCCTTAACCTTACACTTAGTCCGATCGTTCATCCAATGCCATTTATATCCCGTGCGATCTGTACACCATCCGGTTAACTAAAACTTCATTAAACTTGGTTCAGCTCTTCCACGCTGGCACAACCTGTCAATTCAGGTGCGGCGGTTTTGGGGTAAATTAGACAGCATTTGGGATACTAACTTTCAATTAGCTGACATTGAGCCCCACTCCGAGTTTAACAGCAGTGATATATCACCAGTGTGCCCTGGTAATGCAGATATTCACTCTTGTCTAATCTATGATCAACAAATCAACACAACTGTATTTTGATGCGTTAAAAGTTGTTCTTTAGCATAATCTAGAACATATAAAATAAAATGACACCAAATCATCCTTAATGAAAAAACTCAATACATTTCTATGAGAAAATTGATCTTATGAGGATCCAGGGGGCGGCCATCTTGAAAACATAAATTTCAAGTGGCTGGGAGTGTTTTCTTGTCAAGCAACCCTTACAGACTGCTCATACCAATTTGCATGCTTGTGTCACTAACTAAAAAATTATATGAAAAATATTATATTGAAAAATGGCCGCCATCTTGAAATTTCAAGTGGCTGTGGGCGGGTTCTTGTCAAATGACCCCTTGAGATGGCTCATGGCAATTTTCATGCTTGTATCACCAACTAAATGATTTCTTAAGCCTAACTGCTCCACTAAGGTGGGGGCCATCTTGAAAAATGGCCGCCATCTTGAAATTTCAAATGTTTCGGACAATTTTCTTGTCAAGTGACCCATGAAGACTGCTCATGCCAATTTTCACGCTTGTATCATCAACTGAAAGATTCTGACATAAATAAGCACTTAGCCGCTCCACTATTCTGACCAAAATTTACTGACCGTTCCACATACCCGTTTTAAAACAGGTGGTGACCGCGCTTTCCAGGCTGTTGCTCCCAGTCTTCCCAGTCTTTGGAATACACTCTCCCTGTCTCTCCAGTCCTTAGACTCCTGCAACACTTTTATGAAGCAGCTGAAAACTTTTTTATTCAGACAAGCCTTTGGTTGACTTAATTGTTCTTCTGCACCACTCGAATTACTGCATCAATTGTCTTATTTATTAAGCTTTTATTTCCCGGTGGCATTTTCAATGTAATTATTTGTTTTATTATAATTTAATATGTTCTCCCCTGCTTTTATTGTTCCCTACTATTTTATCTTTTTTTTTATTGTGTACTTGTTTTAATGTAAAGCACTTTGTGATGTTTATCTGTGAAAGGTGCGTTACAAATTTACTTACTTCTTATTCCATGATGTCCCAATCGCAACAATTAACACAAATTCAACCAATCCCCATGCCCTCTGTTCAACCTTGCATAACCTTACAGTTTGATCATTTTGCCTATGTTTCCCCAGAGTGGTCCTCATGTACTCCCCCAACTCTGTTTATCCTTATTCTAATTCTTACACCCATCTGGTCAGCATTGTTGTATAGAGTGTTACATCATCTTTTACTGTAACATCTTTAAATCATCTTGTGCATTGCTTTAGCAGCGCTCTGCTCTTTAGACTTTTTTAACATGGTGCTTTCTAACACCAAACTTCCATCAGATACGTGTGCATTGGGTATCCGCTCCGTTCCCTTACGTCTCCGTGCACCGTCTGAGCACAGCCGTCAGCTGGAGTGTCGAGACAAAGGAAATCCTACCGTAATTAAACAAACTAACTCCCGACAGTGTGAGATAATACGATGTATGTGGCATAAAACTCTATATAAACCTTAGAAACACATAAACAAACACACATACGCTAATTTTTCTGAACCGTTAAAACAGAGTGTTTTATTTTGAAAATAAACCGGATGTTTTAATGGTTTATCGATGTCTGACTTCCCATCCCGCTTTTTCTTTTCTGTGCTAAATTGATGCGGCGGGCTCCGGCATCCGACAAAAATAGAAACCGGCGTATCTTCTGCGGAGGGCACCAGACTGCCGGAGCTCAGACGCAGCGGACCCAGTGGAAGCACACACATTGAATAAAATGAAAACATATCACCTCCGCTGCCGGAATGGAGCGGAGAAGGACCGGACACGCATCTGGTGGAAGTTGGCTGTAAATTGAGGGATTTTGAGCTGTAAAACATTTTTGTGCTTTTAGAAAAAGCTCCCAAGTGTGCTAATTTATCAATGAAGGAAGAAACTGGAAAAACTGGAATCCAGCCACGTGTCCATGCAAAGCCACTGGTTTTTATTTAGAGATGGACATGACTCAGTTACTCTAGTTTGTAGAATATCCTCAGGTGTTTCAGCTCTGGGTTGGCTCAATGTTCTCTGGTGTGGTAACTCTCGATTGGTCGACCATGTTGTGCTTTTGTATTACTGGTTTGTTGAATATCAGTAGGTGTTGCAGCTTTTGTTTGGTCTAATATTCTCTGGTTTTGTTTAAGATTCCCTGGAGTGGTTGTAGTTTGGGCCAATATTCTCAGGTCATTCAGCTCTGGTTTGGTCCAATTTTCTCAGATGTTTTAGCTCTGGTTTGGTCCAATATTCACAAGTGTTTTAGCTCTGGTTTGGTCCAATATTCTCAGGTGTTTTAGCTCTGGTTTGGCCCAATATTCTCAGGTGTTTTAGCTCTGGTTTGGTCCAATATTCTCTGGTGTGTTAGCTCTAGTTTGGATAGATATCACTGGAGATTTTGTCCTGGTTTTGTCAAATTATTGATGTCGGTGGAGCACTAGTCTATTCAAGTATTCTCAGGTGCTGTTTGTCCATTCATCTTTCTTGCTGTTGGAGCAGTATTCTATGTATTGCTCTCCTTTATTGAATATGATGGGTTTTTTTTTTTTATCCCTAGGTAGCTACAATATGCTTTTGTGTTGCAGCTTGTTTCTGGTAAAACATGTATTCATGTTGAAGCTTTGGTTTGGTCTAATATTTTCTGGTGTGTGGCCTCTAGGTTCATCCAGTCTTGTTGGTGTTGTAGCACTGCTTTGTTAAATATTCTCCCCTGTTGTAGCTTTGGTTTGGTCCAATGCTCTCTGGTTTTAAAAGCTCTAATGATTTTGCATGTCGTAATTCCAGCTTGGCTAAAACGTCTTTACTGCTTTAGCTCTAGTAGCCATGTGGTTCAATGTTCTCTGGTGTTTTTGCTCTGGTTTGCTCCAGTATTCATCGTTGTTATGCTTTAGTTTGGTATGATGTTTCCTTATGTTGTGTTCCGTTTCTCGTTCATTAATCTTGTTTCTCAAATATAGATGGTTTTTGGTGTTCCAGCTGTGGGTTGGCCCAATGATGTTTGTGCTCGTGGCCCTGGGTTGTTGCTCTGGCTTTGGTCCAACAGTCATCTTTGGCGGTAAAGCTCTTGTTTGGTCCAAACATCCCTGGTTTTATGGCTCTGGATTGGCCGAATATAATGTGGAGTTATTGCTCTGGTTTGCCGCTTTGGAAAAATATTCTCCGGTTTGCCTTTCTGTCAACATATATATATATATATATATATACATACATATAAAGAGGTCATTATTTTGTGATTTGTCCACAGAGTCATCCTGCAGAGCTCAGATATTCCCATTGGTCAGTCCATCCAGAAGAATAAACCAGACCTGGCCTCCATATTTAAGGTCTGTACTGCATGTACACCTAAAATAATCACTTTTCTTTTACACATTTTATCAGAACCAGATAGGGTCAGGGACTCAAAAGCAGACTCACACGTGGCTGAGTTCAGGAAAAGGCAGAGTTTAATAACAGTCCAGGTCAGTACACAGGAAGGCAAATCTTCAAGGCAAACAAATCCAAAGGGAGCAGGCAAAAGGCAAAACGGTACGGCAGGCACGGTCAAAAATCACTATAAGTCTACTAGGAAAAAATGCTGGAACAAGGTGACACACAGGAACACACTACAAACTGGCAACATGAGGGAGGAAACACAGGGATATATACACACAGACAATCAGGGGATAACGAGACACAGGTGAGCACAATCAGGGCAGGGAGGCTCAAGGCAGGAAAACATGAGGAGCAGGATCTGTAAGACAGAGACAAGGCTAAGTACAAAATACTAAATAAATGAGTAAAAAACAAAACATGACACTAGGTAACTTTACGGATCCTGTCACATTTTAGACCAGTGGATTGTCAGTATATGTCCATCCTGGATTTGACGTTCATAATTTTAGTGCTATGAAGTCAATGCTATAATATTTCATTCCAGTTACTGGGGGAGAAAATTGTCTGTTTTACGAAGAAAGAGCTGGAGAAGATGCACAAGGGTCTGATTTCAGATTACCAAGAAAGCTACGAGAGTCAAAAAGAGGAAGCAGAGGTGTTGGACAGTGAGGAAGAAAAGCAGAGGAGTATCATAAGAGAGGCTTTTCTGCAGATGGCAGTTGGCTTCCTGAGAGGAATGAAGCAGGAGGAGCTGGCTGACTGTCTGCAGAGCAGTAAGAGGATTTATATGAAGATTTAACACAAACTAAATGGGCCATCATCAATATCAGTGAATAACACTTATATTGATATAAGGATCATTGGTTGAAAGTACTGTTTATTTTTGTTGTCTTACCTGTTTATTCAGGACCTCCTGCTTCAGTGTGTCAGCGTAAACTCAAATCTAACCTGAAGGAGAAGTCCCAGTGTGTGTTTGAGGGGATCACCAAAGCAGGAAATCCAACCCTTCTGAACCAGATCTACACAGAGCTCTACATCACAGAGGGAGGGACTGGAGAGGTCAATGATGAACACGAGGTCAGACAGATTGAAACAGCATCCAGGAAACCACACAGACCAGAAACAAGCATCAGACAAGAAGACATCTTTAAAGCCTCACCTGGAAGAGATGAACCAATCAGAAGAGTGATGACAAAGGGAGTTGCTGGCATCGGGAAAACAGTCTTAACACAGAAGTTCACTCTGGACTGGGCTGAAGACAAAGCCAACCAGGACATACAATTCACATTTCCATTCACTTTCAGAGAGCTGAATGTGCTGAAAGAAAAAAAGTTCAGCTTGGTAGAACTTGTTCATCACTTCTTTCCTGAAACCAAAGAAACAGGAATCTGCAGGTTTGAAGAGTTCCAGGTTGTGTTCATCTTTGATGGTCTGGATGAGTGTCGACTTCCTCTGGACTTTAAAAACAACGAGATCCTGACTAATGTCACAGAGTCCACTTCAGTAGATGTGCTGCTGACTAACCTCATCAGGGGGAAACTGCTTCCCTCTGCTCGCCTCTGGATAACCACACGACCTGCAGCAGCCAATCAGATCCCTTCAGGATGTGTTGACATGGTGACAGAGGTAAGAGGGTTCACTGACCCACAGAAGGATGAGTACTTCAGGAAGAGATTCAAAAATAAGGAGCAGGCCAGCAGAATCATCTCCCACATCAAGACATCCAGAAGCCTCCACATCATGTGCCACATCCCAGTCTTCTGCTGGATCACTGCTACAGTTCTGGAGGATGTGCTGAAGACTACCAAGAAAGGACAGCTGCCCAAGACCCTGACTGAGATGTACATCTACTTCCTGGTGGTCCAGTCCAAACAGAGAAACATTAAATATGATGAAGAAGATGAGAATGATCAAGAAATGGGATGGAGTGAGATGATTGAGTCTCTGGGAAAACTGGCTTTTGAGCAGCTGCAGAAAGGAAACCTGATCTTCTATGACTCAGACCTGACAGAGTGTGGCATCGATATCATAGCGGCCTCAGTGTACTCAGGAGTGTTCACACAGATCTTCAAAGAGGAGAGAGGACTGTACCAGGACAAGGTGTTCTGCTTCATCCATCTGAGTGTTCAGGAGTTTCTGGCTGCTCTTCATGTCCATCTGACCTTCATCAACTCTGGAGTCAATCTGCTGTCAGAAGAACCATCAACCTCCCATGAATCCTCAGTGACTCAGTTCTACCAGAATGCTGTGGATAAAGCCTGCCAGAGTCCAAATGGACACCTGGACTTGTTCCTGCGCTTCCTCCTGGGACTTGCGCTGCAGAACAATCAGGTTCTCCTAGAAGGCCGGCTGACATTGACCCACACAAACCGGCAAAACAATCAGGATATTGTCCAGTACATTAAGGAGAAAATTGAAGAGACCCTTCATCCAGAAAGAAGCATCAATCTGTTACACTGTCTGAATGAGCTTAAGGACCATTCCCTGGTGGAGCAGATCCAACAGTTCCTCGGTTCAGGAAGACTTTCCAAAGAGAAACTGTCTCCTGCTCAGTGGTCAGCTCTGGTCTTCATCTTACTGTCATCAGAAAAATATCTGGATGAATTTGATCTGAGGAAATATTCTGCTTCAGAGGATGCTCTTCTGAGGCTGCTGCCAGTGGTCAAAGCCTCCAGTAAAGCTCTGTAAGATGTAAAATATTGGCATTTACTTAAAACATTTGGAAAATTCTACCATATTTTGAGCAGAACAAAAGGTATACCTACTACTTAACCTCATTTAATCTTTCCAGACTAAGGGGCTGTAACCTCTCAGAAAGAAGCTCCAAAGCTCTGTCCTCAATCCTCAGAACCAAGTCTTCTAGTCTGAAAGAGCTGGACCTGAGTAACAACGACCTGCAGGATTCAGGTGTTCATCTGCTGTCTGTTGCATTGGAGAGTCCAAACTGTACACTGGAAACACTGAGGTAAGACCTGTTTCTAGTTTCACCAACCTTCATCAGGTAAGGATTTTATTTCATTGATGTCTTTGTCACAGTTGCAGCAGGTAAGATGTCCTATACCTCCCACTTTTTGTCCTTCAAGTCCTCAAACTATTTCAGAGGGATTTTGAATGTTCCTGGATGTGAAATTACATTGGGTTAACATACCTGTAATACCTCCACAGGGAGGTGTCTATAAGGGAACACAACAAATTCCTTAAAGATGACTGTTTCCTCTGTGCAGGGGTATCAATTTGACCTCAAACTCTCCTCTTAGCTAACAATGAAAAAGTTCACCCAACTTTAAATCTCAATTCCTCTTCTTACAACCTTGAAGAAATTGTTTTGGTTGCTTTATACCCAATCACTGTCTCAAGGTTACCAGATAAATCTATAGATACAAGCTTGAACGTACAAATAAAACATATGCATTGACTTTCAGCACCACATTAGTCCTACATATTCCCATGTCTTGTCTGACAAGCTTTTACTTCTATCACTTAGTCTTTTCTAATTTATAAGTGTCAGCCCAAAGTTATCCAACATAGTACCAATTCAACAGACCTAATGGTGCTGACTCTCGGTCTCCCCTCATTATTTGGTCACAAAGAAAACACTCATTGTGCAATTGGAATACTGATAATGTCCTATATTCCTAGCTCTGAATGAACTGTGTATTTTGTTTGTTTCTTTGTACCTAGACTAAATGATTGTGACCTCTCAGGGAGAAGCTGTGAAGCTCTGTCCTCAGTCCTCAGTTCCCAGTCCCCGAGTCTGAGAGAGCTGGACCTGAGAAACAACAACCTGCAGGATTCAGGAGTGAAGTTTCTGTCTGCTGGACTCAAAAGTCCACATTGTACTCTAGAAACTTTAAGGTAAGATGTTTGTTTTAAAGGGGTATATAATGCTTTTTCTGTTTTGTTTTGTTTTTTAACTTGAGCTTTATTCCATAGTTGCTTTGTTCATTTAAATCATATCAAAATACATACATATATGGGTCATTCAGCAGGTGGAAAAACACCTAAGATAAGACACTGATAATCTTTTATCTGGTCAGTCCATAAATGTATCACATACACAGGTATCTCACAAACTTCAATTCGGCCAATACTTAATACTTATCCCATATGTTTAAGCATATGTATCCTCATATTCTTTACGTCCTCAGTCCAGCACCTATTACATGTACAAAGTACATTCCCAGTGCCCATCTAATGGAGTTATGCATTTGTGATCTTAATCTATCTTGGGAAATGTAATAGTACTGCTTCCCATTTATCTTTGAAAACATTTGTCTTTGTCGTTGAAGTCGGGCTGTTATGCTGTCCATCATATGAGGACTTTTTAACCTTTCCCTCCATTGTTGTACAGTAGGTGGCTTTACATTTCTCCACAACACCGTAATATTTTTTTTTGCGATCAACAGCAACACTTCGAGTAGATTTCTGTTTTTTTGAGTTATGTCTTCTGGAGTGTTCCCCAGTATAAAAAATGCTGGTTCTAATGACATAGCCCCAGAATGTTCTTGATCTCTGCCTGAATATCTCTCCAGTATTTATTCAATTTGGGAGGGGTTTTAAATATTCTCATTCTGGTTTTCCATTCAAACTCCCTCCAGGTAGGACTGCTTGTTAGCCCATAAGGCATGTCTTTTCCCACATTTCATCAGTAATAATAGTATTCATTTCTAATTCCGATTTCTGTTAGGGTTTCTGTTATCCTGAAACCATCTGTAGAGATGGGAAATCAGATTATTTTTCAACACTCCTTCCATTGTCAACATAAAGATTCTTTCTAAACTTGATGGTAACTTACATACCTGCTCCCAGTCTATATGCGTCTTTAGATAGTGTCTTAACTGGAGAAATCTTAAAAAATCCAGGTAAACCAAATTCTCTCATGAGGTGTTCATAAGATTTCAATACTTCCCCTTGAAAGAGCTGATTAACGGTAGTTAACCCTTTGTCTGACCATTTTCTGAAGCTGTTATCAGTTAATAGGTAAAAATCCTGGAATAGCTACAATTTTTAATGCCCTGGATATCCATCCATCCATCCATCCATTTTCTTCCGCTTATCCGAGGTCGGGTCGCGGTGGTAGCAGGCGCAGTAAGTCAACCCAGACTTCCCTCTCCCCAGCAACATTTTACAGCTCCTCCTGGGGGATTCCAAGGCGTTCCCAGGCTAGACGGGATATGTAATCCCTCCAGCGCATTTTGGGTCTGCCCGGGTCTCCTCCCAGTTGGTCGTGCCTGGAAAACCTCTAAAGGGAGGCGTCCAGGGGGCGTCCTTAACAGATACCCAAACCACCTCAACTGGATCCTTTTGATGCGGAGGAGCAGCGGCTCTACTCCGAGCTCCCCCCCCTATCGCTAAGGCTGAGCCCAGCCACCTTCTGGAGAAAGCTAATTTCGGCCTCTTGTATCCACGATCTCATTCTTTCGGTCACTACCCATAGCTCATGACCATAGGTGAGGGTTGGAACCTAGATCCTTCACAGTTTGACGGGTCTTTCCCTTCCCTTATGAATGACGGAGATTATGGCATCTACTCAAGATCTAGGGGGGTCACCTTTAGACAAAGCATAGTTAAAAACCTCTGCCAGAATCGGGGAGAGTTCTTCTCTGTAATGTTTATAAACTTCCCTCGGTATCCCATCAGTCCCCGGTGATTTATTATTTTTCAGTTTCTTAATAACTTATTTTATTTCATGCTCTTGTATAGATGCTGTCATACTAGAGAGGGTGTTTTCAGTTTAGAGAATAAAATTCTTATCTTCCTTGTCTGTAGTTTCAGGGGAGTCATATAGTGCTTCCTAAAAAGAAGCAAATGCTTCAGCTATTTCTCTGGCTTTTGAAGCTAACTGTCCTGAAATTGGATGGAAGACATCAGAGACCACCTGAGAGGCTTCTTCTTTTCTTAGTTGAAAAGCTAAGAGGTGACTGGCTCTATTACCTTGTTTGTAATACTTTTGGTTTGTAAATCTAAGCGCCCCCTCAGCTTTATTTGTCAGAATCTCCTCTAGATCATATCGCTTTTTTCTCTGTTCCTTTAGGAGTCTTTTATTGGTGCTATTATTTTTGTGCTCTTGTTCCAGTGTTTTTATTTTACTTTCTAGGACTAGTTGTGTCTTTAGTCTATTTCTTTTTTCTGTACTCGATATTTCAATCATTCTTCCCCTTATCACTGCTTTAGCGCCATCCCAGAGAATGGATGGTGTAACCTTTCCATTATCATTCTTCTCAAAATTCTTCTTGGGTCGATGTTACACTCTACTATATTATAAACATATTATTTGGGAACACAAAACATGTCAATGCTCCCCTCGGAGCCAAAGTAACTGCATTCCCAATATGGTAAAAGGGGCATGACATTTCCGAGAACCGTGCTGAGCAACTGATCAATTACGACGGAGTCGACCGGCCGACCAATCAGATCAGACTTGGCACATGTGGGGACCTGGAACTTTAGCGATTGTGAACATACTTTAATAGGCACATAATTTAAATATATGAACCCCACAAAGGGCATATTATGATCTCTTTAAATGACTTGCAATATACCCCTACACTCTAAACTCTAAGTAGTTTAAAAATTACTTTAAAAAGGGACATTCTTAAACAGAATATTCAGATTTTCAAACTGAATATTGTCTTTCCATTGTCGTTGGTATTACCCAGACCTCACAGGTGATCTAAATGTGTCTTTTTTGCTTTGTGTCAGGCTCTCAGGCTGTATGATCACAGAGGAAGGCTGTTCTTCCTTGGCCTCAGCTCTGAGCTCCAACCCCTCCCACCTGAGAGAGCTGGACCTGAGCTACAACCATCTGGGAGACTCAACAGTCAAGCTGCTTTCTGCTGGACTGAAGGATCCACAATGGGGTCTAGACACACTGAGGTAAGAAGAGGCCATCCGTGGCCCAAGACAACCAGTCTGATAGAGGAGTAGGAACTGGAAACATTGTATTGGTCCTGCTGTCAGCCTGCTGCAGAGGAGCCTGAAACACCAAGTTGAAACGTTGTTGATGGTTGAATTTGGGACAATGTTGCAGCCGTCCAAGACATCCTTATTTTTTTTTTTTGTAGCTGGTGGACAGGTTGAGTAGAGGGAGGTTTGTTCTTTTCAGATGGTTGAGGTAGTCCAGTCACTGTTTTGCTATCAGGAACGTGCATTTACTTGACAGGGTGAGGACATCAGCAATATGCCCTCCAAGACATATAGATAGATAGACTCTTTATCGTCATTGTATAAAAGAACACAACAAAACTTTATCAGCAATCTTGTACAGCAGCGTTAAAAAGAAAGTTCTGTTCACATATATAATTATATATTGTCGTTCTAAACAAGAGAAATATGTTTGTGCAATATGTAATGTGCATGTGGTGCCCCTGACTTACTCCACTCAAGATCTGACTAGAAGGATGCACAGTATAGATGTGATGGCCTTCCCAAGGTCGATTGAAACCTCTTTTGAGTTATCAGCTATGACTCTTCTAGATATAATAATGACTAAGAGTTATGCATAGACCCATCAGTTTCCGCTAGCAGAAACTGCAGCAACTCGTACAGAGTAGAGTTACCAAGGCTACTCTGTTAAGCGTGCCAGGAGCCAGATCTGGCAAGAAAACACAGGGCGAGCATCTAATGGTTGGAACTTGTTCCATGGTGCTTAGCCAGGCAAGGCACAAAGATGACATGCAGCAGCCATCCTGTAGGCCCAACACCAGCAATAAATGGCATGAATAACTCTGATCTCTGAATTGAGCATCACAACGTTGAGGTCTTACTATCGGTTAATCTCCTGGCAAGATGAAGCCTTTCTGTTTGGACCACCCATTTACTCCTGATGCCTGCATGGGTTCTCCTCCCACAGACCAAATAGGTACCCTGGGTTAACTGGTTAATGATGATCTTATTATGGACCCATCTTTATGTGAAAATTAACACCAAACTTTCCTTATTTTCATTGCTGGACAGGAATCATACATTTTATGTTGATGGCACAGTTGAAACACAGATTAGCAAATTAACTAGTCTAAAACTGTTGAGGTTTCAGTTCAAATCAAAACCCCAAAGCAGAGACCGAACACAGAATAAACAATGTAACAAAAAAACCTGTTTAATAAAAAGAACAGGCAGTGAAGGCAGGGAGCTGGCTGGCCAGAAAAACAATCCACAGTGTGAAGCAGGAAACTCAGGCAAAACAGAGAGACACACCAGAGTACCTGAGCACAAGGGGAAAAAAAGGTAAGAACAAAAACACATCCAAAGCACAAAGATACACTGTGAAAAATAAGCTGCTCAATATTAACTGAGAGACACTACCGAACGGAATTATCTGGCAGAGGAGTGGAGTGAAGACCAGAGAAGATGATTAACTGAGTGGAGCCAGGTGTGCCTCGTCTGCTGCTGAGTGGAGAAGCCAGCCACACCCCCCACCAACCTGCAGGAGAAAGAAAACAGAAAGGGGAGGGGGAGAAGGAGAGAGAGAACAAATATAGAAAAAACCCTACAGCAAAACCAAAACCAAACAGAATCATCACAAAAAGGCTCTCAGGATAAGCCTTTAGCCCAGCATGAACACCAGCTTGTTCGCTGCATTTCTTTATATATTTGCCTGGATGCTTGTAGTTAGCATTGATGTGCCTTCTTGCTCTAGGCCTAATGGCAAGTTTCCATGTGTTAAATCAACTTGAGTGTCAGGCTCTCTGTACTTAAATAGCTTTTCCCCCAAATCTTTGACCATTTACTACTTTCAGGGTGGAGCCTAATGGAGTCAAATGGTTGAGGCCAGGTCTGAAGAAGTGTAAGTGTTTTACTTTCATTAATGAAAACAAAACTGCACAAATGTAGCCATCTTCCAAATGTGACATTTAAATCATTATTTAAATCATGTCTTGTTCTCTCCTTCAGATTCCTGTGATCTCATGGTCGACACAAACACCGTAAACAGAAGGATCCAACTGTCTGACAATAAAAGGAAGTTTACATTTGTGGAGAAGAATCAGTCTTACCCTGATCATCCAGACAGGTTTGATGAGTGGCCTCAGCTGCTGTGTAGAGATGGTCTGACTGGTCGCTGTTACTGGGAGGTGGAGTGGAGAGGTCATGTTGATATAACGGTGAGTTACAGAGGAATCAGGAGGAGGGGTGGAAGTGTTGACTGTGTGTTTGGAAGGAACGATCAGTCCTGGAGACTGAGTATCTCTGATGGTGCTTACACTGTGTATCACAGTGACACAGTGACCTCCATCTCCCCCTCATCCTCCTCTGTCTGTAACAGAGTAGCAGTGTATGTCGACTGTCCTGCTGGCTCTCTGTCCTTCTACAGAGTCTCCTCTGACACACTGATCCACCTCCACACCTTCAACACCACCTTCACTGAACCTCTTTATCCTGGGTTTGGGTTTGGCTTCTGGTTTAGGTCTAGTTCGTCAGTGTCGCTCTGTTCCCTGCAGGAGAAACATTCTCACTGCTGAACAGTTGAATCTGAGCAGGATAAAGTTACATAAATGTTGAAGGATCAGGTCAGCAGACGAGTCCAAAGTAATATCCACATTATGACATCACACATTGACCTTTGTTACTGTTCCTTTGAGCTGTTTGACATCAGTGTGTGATCCCTAACCACTTCCTGTTTCTGTGCTTCAGTTAATGACCTAACCTACGATCCTCTGTGAGTTCCTTATTTTCCAAAATATTCAAACTGAAAAGATTCTTCATAACATAAAAAACATTTTCTACTTTCTACTAATATGTGTCTCTAGTCTGTCTACAAACCCCCCAATGATGTGAAAAGTCCATCCTCTCAGTCTTTAGCGTGCTCCACTTTTCAGAAAATGTGTGCTCAAACAGGCCGTTTGGAGATTTTCCCTTCATGACATCACAAAGGGCAGTAACCCCTACCCCAGGTGGGTGACACTGCCACAGCTAGGTGTTTGTTCTGCCCTCTGAGTCTGCCTTCTCACCGTAAACAATAGGACATGGAGCGAGAAAGACAGAGACACCCAAGCCCTTCCAGAGGGGGACGTGGTCAAACACAGCTCATTTACATATTTAAAGGTACAGACAAAGAAACAGCCTGTTCTGAGCAGGGCTGAAATAGAGGGGGTTACGATACTCTTCCTTGGCTTTGGTACACTTCGGAGAGGTATGCCAAAGCCTGAAGATTATAATCCATAAATTCATAAACAAAATGTGAATGACTATTATGACGTTTCAACTAGTGCTTGTAATATTTATAATTAATGAAATATTAGGTGGGTTATAAAACATCAAGTAAAATACATTTATAAATAGAAAGTCATGGGACTTCAAAAAAAGTTAACACAACAACCCAATTCTTGCAACAGCAAAGTTGACAAACAGTATATGAGGCCAGAGAGACACAAACAATCAATAAATTGACAAAGTCAGATACATGGTTGCTGCTGCTACTTCAATGTTTCAATGCTTCGACCCCTACAATTGTCGCTTGCGGCTATTTTTGATTTATATCTGTTTGTACAGTTTAGTAATGGTCTAAATAGTAATAGAATTTGATCTTAGATGTTGTCATCAATGTGAATGTAGACCAATATCAAAAGAAACTAGATTGTTAAGAGCCAGAGAATTTGAATACCAATGAAGAAAATTTCCACACTAGAATGAAAGTTTGAATCTGTATATTAAATACTCAAAATATGGTTCATGCATACATAGATAAACAGGTATGACAGATGTGAAAAATAACAAACTAAAATAATAAAGTGCACACGAAAGGAAAACCCTTTTTGTCCTTATGAATTTGTGTCAGTGTTTGTCATACCACACAATGAGCAAGGAAGGGAAAATCCTTCTAAAGTCAAAATCACAGTCACGATCCGGCTCACCACCCAGCCAACAGGACTGGGAATCTGTGCAATCTGGAAACACTGGAATCTGTGAATATCTGGATCTGAGGACAATCTGGAATCCGCATTCCTCCGTGGAATGGACCTTGGGCTGTCTGATGATTTCCAACCCGTCACCAAAACCTGACCTATAAATAAGGCCAGATCATTTCTCTCAATTATCATTCTGTAATCAAATCAATTAGGCTACAGGCTACTATGAAAATAAAAAGAGCTTAATATTTCAGTAAACCCATAAGGCAAATCAAAATATTAGTTTAGTTGTTCAACAATTCTTCTCAGATATCAAAACTGTAAATACGTTAATAGACAAACTTTTAAAAATAAACGTCTAATCCAAGTTACACAGAAACTGAGTTACATTAGTAACTATCATAAATAAAATGGCATAAATTGCATAGTGCAAGTTAACATTCATCAACATGAATTATTTCCTCACAGGACTTTAACTATAGTAATGTAACTTTTACGCATTAAGACGTTTACGTGCTTAAATATAACTCCCTGCACTGGTAACAGTGGAGAGAATGCACTAAAATAGGTCCTTTTAATCACTATAAACATACAAAACACAATTAAATTTAACAGATATGGCATCATTCATTTAACAAAAGACCATAGTCAGTAACAGAATGTACTGAATGTATATGTTGAATTCTATAACTGAATGTTACAGAATGTTAGAATGTTCAAGAATGAAGACTGTAAAAATAAAGGACGGGACAAGGTCCCCGGTCTAGTGAAGCTTTTATTTTTAGAGCTCCCCCTGCTGACTGGCTGCAGTATAGGTCATAAACGAATGGTCATGTGGGCGGCAGTAGCTCAGTCTGTAGGGACATGGGTTGGGAATCGGAGGGTCGCCGGTTCAAGTCCCAGCACGGACGGACCAAGTCCAGAAATTGGTCTGGTAGCTGGAGGCCACTTCCTGAGCACTGCCGAGGTGCCCTTGAGCAAGGCACCTAACCCCCCCCCCCCACAAGCTCAGGAGCGCCCGCTCACCCTGAGACCTCTCCATTAGTGCATGTCCATAGGATCCTGTTTGTGCATGTGTGTGTATTTCAGCCTATGTTTGTGTAGCATGTTTACTAGACAGAGTGTAAAAACGAATTTCCCCTCGCGGGATCAATAAAGTATAAATTCTTCTTCTTCTTCTTCTAAACCCTGCCTCCTCAATGATAACAGATGGGATGTGGGTCAAACTGTAAAGCTAAAATACTCGTCACATAATTTTTTTCCAAACCTAAACTCTGCTGTGATCATTAGTTATTATCACCCTACACTGTGTTCAAGTGCTCATTTTTCTGTGAAGTTTGTTTTAAATAAGTTATTTGAGGTTGAAAAACGTGATTTTACATCATATTAAACGATGATTGACAGCCGCCGATCTTGCGTAGCTCTCTTTGTGAATAGCAAAAGTTACGTAGTGAAGGAAAGCCGAGACGCCATTGAATTTTTCCGTTCAGTTTTTTCGTCTTTTTTGAGCTGGCAAAATGAGTTGTTCTGCAGTAAACTGTTCTAACCGACCTGTGGGAGCTAAGGGATCTTTGCAGTTTTTTCGGTAAGTAAAAAAGTGTGATTTATGTGTCATTGGTTGGTTAAAGTCGTTATCTAGCTAGCTAACACATAAGCAGTCTAAGGTTAGCTGAAATGTTGTAAAGCTAGGTTACTTATCCGGCATGATTTATCTTTTTATTTTATTTGAGCAAACCTAATAACTGACATGCTATGTTTCTTGATATTGTTTTATCATTATTGTGATTTAAATTGTATTTAAAACCAAGAATCGTAATATAAAATCCACTCATGCGGTTCATTGACTGTACAGTTATTTTACAGCAAAAATAAATACGTCTGGTAAGGTCTCAAAAAAGTATCTAGGGCAAAAACAAAGCCAAATAATTTAAATCTGGCCTGCATCATTACTAATGTGTACATGTTTACAGTCTGAGTGATAAGTGGACTATACCGAGAGTAACAGGTTTTACTTTCATCGTGCAGACTGAAATTCATAGTACTATATACGAGGGTAGAATATTTCTCTATGTATCCAGATAAAACTAAAGGTAAGATCTGATTTAATATAATTGTTACTGATTCAAGAGACTAACTGAAACGTGAACGCAAACATCAACAACATGCGGTGGTGTAATGTAATATTAACCGAGCATCATGCTGCTTAAACGTGATAAATATTCTGCATTAGCTTCCACACACTACTAATTCAACAGTCACAAGTTGATCATACTGTAAATTTAATGATGCTCATGCATTTATTTTTTATTTCGCTTCAATAATCGTTAACGAAGAGAAACACCATGATTAAACTACAGGCTATTGTTGCCTTTTTATAGCCAAAGAAAACTGAACATCCACAGCCTCTGCATTCAAAAGAATTTCAACATTGACATTTATATCGTCCTATTTCTCTCTTTTCACCAACATTATATTTTAAACTGGGATTTCCTTTTTCTCTGGTCTCTGGTCTCTCCCCCAGCTCGCCCCCTCCGGTGCGCTCCTCTCCATAATGCGCTCGTCTCCTCCCTCTACAGCCCGCTGCTGCTACTCTGTAGGACGCTTTGATTGGGGTACCTCACCAATAAAATACTATTTTATATTTTATAAGCAGTTTGCCACCACACTGCACTGTTACTCTCCAAAGGCATATGAGTATGTGCGTGACAACTTTAATAAAGCTTTACCACACAGTCACACCATCCACACAGCTGATCCAGGGTTTACTGTAGCATCTTTTAAAGCACTAAGAGGTCATGTACAGGCAAACAGAGAGAAGGGAAAAGAAACAATCTGTGCGCTCAAATAACAAAGCAGTCTCAAATCTTTTTGAGGATTGTAGGATCTACTTTGCATACAGTACATCCTCTGATAAATAAAGTGAAGTACTTTGATTGCATTTCTGTGGTGTTCCTGTAGGTGACCGTGATGCAGCCAGACTGAAGCAGCACGTTGTGAAGGTGGACGCCATCATCTTGTCTTTGCAGTGCTGATTCTGAAGAGAACGCCTTCACATAGGACTCTAAGGTAAAATTATCTCTCATATGATTGGACCGTGTTATTGTAACCGCTATCAGCATCAAAGTAATTTTAGTAACAATTTATAATCTTTCTTAAAATGTAAGGAAGACTAGCAGAAGATTTTAACAGCCTCTATCATTCTGCAAGAAGTTCATGTTTAAATTGTTCTTCTTTCTGTCTTCAAGGAAATCAGTGCTTAAAGGAAACAGCAGTCCAGACTCCGATGCCCGCTCCGGTGAGGTTCTGCACACAAATCTGATTATGAGAATATTTAACATTAGTTTAATTTATCAGGCTGGCCCATGTGATGACAGTTTAAAATAATCTTCAATAGAAAGTGACAGGAATTTAAAACATAAATCCATAAAGCTGATCATATAATTGGATTCATCATGTCTTATTATATATTTTGTTTTTCCTCTTAAATAGTTATCCTGTCTTAAAAACCAAATTTAGAAGTTGAAGTTTAGCAGAACCTGAGGACAAATCTTATTTCAGGTCTGAGGCATAAACATCACAGTAAAATTCATTATACTTTACATTTAACTCCATGATTGTTTTTCTTTATTACAGAAGATGCCCTCAGATTCAGATCCATCAGCAACCACTGACAACATGGAGGACTCGTCCCCTGAGCGTTTCCTGTCCTCTCTCGATGGAGTTCTTCTCTTCAGTTAACTCTTGAAAACAGCAGCACAACATGCCAGACTGTTTGACAAGTCTGTGATTGAATAAATGGAAATGGAATCTCATGCATATGTAGCGTAATTAAATTATTAAGATGTTATATCTTTATTTAACCTCGGATTTAAGAAGGGGCACCACTTCCTGTTAAAGGAAGAAAATAACTTTAATGGTATAAGTTAATTAATTAATCAGTCAGTTTCATATCTTGAAAGAAGTAAGTTCTGGAAATGTTAAACAAGAAAACACACAAAGTCCTGAATTTTATGTGTAAAATTGAATATAAAAAGGGGTAAACAATAATGTATAGATGAAACAGATAAAGAATAGGATTATGATCAGGATAATGCAATTATAATGTATGGTGACATTATATATTTAGTAATGAGATAAGACGCGGCATTGTTTGAATGACTTAATCAGAAAATGGTCAAAAAGAAAAAGTTGATAAATTAATTTTTGGGATTCTATTTGGATTTAAAGGAGGGCTCTGAATAGAAACGACTCATGACTTAATCTTCCAACACCCCTTGCCACCAGCAGTCTTACTGTGAGATGTGTTCAATTGAACTCCGCCGGCTGGTCCCACGTTTCAGTCTCTGGCAAGCGGTTCTTTTCAGGCCCAGAGAGGTCCACGGGCCAGATTAGATGCCTTGACACCTTGGTCGGAGTGTGCAGCTGGGATGGAGAATGTACGTCGGTTCAGCCTTCGTCTCAGAAGCTCCAAGAGGATCCAACAGGAAAAAATATTAAAGAGTCTTTTGATACGTCGATTTCCATTTCAGATTAACCGGATGGCCATTCGATGAATCCAAATTAAGGAATTGGCGTTCAAAATTGAAGAGCAAAGACTTTGGAGAAGAAAGTTCAAAAACCTTGCTTGAGCCAGAAAGAATTGATGTTCCAAAAATTGTGCGTGAAAAAGAAAGTTCGGCAGAGACTCGTCTCTACGGCACAAACTTAAAAGAAGTGATTCGGACCGAAGTCCGAAGAGAAGAGAGCAAGAGCTGAAGCTCTAAACTTCAAGAAACCAAAACTAAGAAGAATCCAAGATCTGAGCTCAGTGTGAGCTCTTATCACCTGGATGGGAGGAGGGGGGTCTGCAGGCAAAGAGGGGGCCGCCCACGGGTGACTCCCATTCTGACTGGAGGACAATTGTTTAAACTAAACCGAGTTTACTCAATAAGATTAAGAATAAGAATCTAAACATATATACGTCACCATACATTGATTTGATATTATTTCTATCAGATCCACGTTGATGTAGGTTCACGTCATATATTTAGACAAACATTTCTATCAGATTCATGTTGAGATGAAAATCGCACCATCTGGGAACATCCTCAGTTAATCCCAGCCTGTAGGTGAACAAAACCATGTTATACAGTCAACATTCTTAATAAGACATATTAATAAAGTAGGAAAAGAAGTTGGTGTCTTTAAATAACACCTTCTATAGCTAATATCAAAGAGTATGCTTTATAACACGTCTAAATGTATAATTATGAAGGTTACGCATTCATGGATATTCTAACACTAGATGGCAATAGCGCTCCACGTCAAATTCCTATTAAACATAATATAACTCTTATTCCTGTTCTGAAGATCAGATTTTGAGTTTAAAAAGATGATTATAATACATTCAATGTGACAATTACAAATATCTAGATGAAGAAAGACATAAATGTTCATTTGATGCAGAATTGAAAGCTGTGGTTTAATTCAGTTCTTCAGCAGTCCTTCAACAGATGGTCAATTTTACGACTTTGCAGAGACTGGTTTCGGTCACAGTTCATGTCTTTGGGGTCAATTCGTAGATAGCAGAGTGTTCTGTTTCCGCTCGATTGTTTATTCAAGGTGTTGTAAAAGTTCATAATATCCTGTCTTCCAGAGCCTGTCTGAGAGGGAGACTTAAATCATTGATCAGTTCCTTGGTAAAAGTAATGTTAATCCACAGTCCTGAGTCCTGCAGGAAGAGAGTTGTAAACGTGTCTGCTGATAACGGCTACACATATCTTGTTATGCTTATTGACTTTAAATGTTTAGTATTAAATAAGTTTGAAGGCCATTTATCTCAGACGAGACCGGCTGTGACAAGCTGAGCTCGTCTGTTAGCTTTGCTGTTGTCTTAGCTGTTGTTGGTCAAGAAGAACTTAATGTCAGTTCAAGCCTTTTCAAATGTGAGCTATAAACTTAACTGCAAAATTATTTTACTGTGACCAACACGTTGTAGTGCTCCAGTTAATCAGAGACAGTCAATTCAGATTTTAAAAAAGTTTATTTAAACATTTTATGAAAAAAAAAAACTTCAGTAAACAACCCCTGGCTTCATTAACCATGTGGAAAATAAATAAGGGAGACCAACAGGTTGAACTGCTGGGACATAGGAGAAAGTATAAAAAATAATTTACCAAAGAAATCCCAACAAAAATCAAATAAAGTATAAAGATCCTGGATGATTGTTTGACTGTTAAACTATGATGGAAAAGCAAATCCAACACAACCCTCCAGCATCTGGCCTTTCAAACACAGGGCAACATCATGGAAAGAAAAACAGCACCATTGAATATTGACCAGGATCTCTGTGTTTTATCTGAGGATGACTGTGGTAGCCTTCTCACTGTTCACTGTCACAAAGCTCCAGACTCTGTCCACCTTCTCACTGTTCACTGTCACAAAGCTCCAGACTCTGTCCACCTTCTCACTGTTCACTGTCACAAAGCACCAGACTCTGTCCACCTTCTTCAGTTGTGCAGACGTTGATCAGCTCCTCTGGGTGATGGCAGAGAGGACTCTTCATCTGGGAGAGCTGCTGGTGTAAGGTCATTTCTACCAGTGGATGAGCAGGGCGTCTGGCACAGGTGAAAAAAGGAGGAGGTTCCTTCAAACTGTGACCCCAGCCTGACCTCTGTAACAGGTGTGCAGATGAAGGTTGAAATTAGTCATTTTTAGTTTCTGTTGATTGTAAATGGAAAAGAAAACATCACCTTTCTATTTAACATTTAGCTGGTGTATGACTCAGTGTGATTTTAATTTTAGAAGACTGTATTGTTAACAATAGCTTGTTTTTACAATCCTCTTATGAAACTTAAAAAACAATCACAGGATATATAACTTTTAACAGATGATTTTAACTTACACTTCACCTCTGTGGAAGATGTCAGACCATCTGCTTTTATCTCTTCTTTGCCTAAATGAAGATACAAAAAACAATTGATTTACTGTTCACTTAAAATATATTAGAAAAGCAGACATGAATCACATTACAGACTATCAGTTTCTAAAAAAATACAACATATCTTACCACCTGTAGCCTACGGTCTGTGGTGCTAACCTAGCTTAAATATAGAACGATTTTGTTAAAAACAGAGGACCCAGCAGCCCACGTATTTTCAATAATGATCAAAATAACGGGATTTTTTAAAACACAGTGTGTTTAAATATTAGACTTTGAACACGGTGGTTTGTTGTACTTACACATTTCTTCATAAGACTCGTAGACCGGCGGAGCGCTTTCGGCGTAGCTGGGCTGCGTAAGTCATCAGGGCAGTACGCTAAATGGGCGGGGCGTCTTACCAGGGCTCCTCCCGCCAGACCCTACTGCGCAGACTCTGGCTCCAAATGACGTCAAAATCGCAAGATGGAAGCGCCCCTAAGCGGCATATTTTGGCTTCAAGAACGTTGAGTGGGAACAGCTACAGTGCGCGCCCACTGGATCAGACAGCTAGATATGATAGTATTTGTTGTTTCAATCATCTTCTTTAGGCATAAAATAATTTCTAACTATCTTTCAATAAATTTATATCTTGAGTTACACCTCCACTACATATGTTATTTTTAAAATAAAGGAATCTTTTAAAAATTAAAGTGTCATAGTTAAACCTGGGCTACACTTAGCAATATCATCAAGCAGACGTCCTAAAGAACCATTATAGTGTTTTTTACCCAGCCATTCGTTCCACTCTATCACAATCAGGTGATCTCTTAGCAGGTACTCAGTGCGATTCCCCCTGAGTCTTCCTTATAGTCAACATTAACTTAAAGGTTTGTAAAATAAAGTGTTTTCAATACTGTTATTGGTGTGCAAACAATTCATCTTCTATAGGTCATCTATGAAACATTTAATGGGGCGCACAAAAATGGCGTGGATAATGATTGTAGATGGTTTATAAACCAATTATTAATCATTGATAAAATATTAATTATCTATCTAAAACATTTATAGATACTTTACAAGCTATCAATAGGGGATTATAATCTTCAGTTCCAACTTTATAATAACCATCCAAATAATGCTAATAGACGCTTTATAAAATATTGAACAAATATCTGATCCATGTGTCTCATGGTCATCATTAACAAACACTTTATAAAGTGTATGAAATGTTATAATGTGTGCATCAATAAACTGTTAACATAACATAAATTATAGCATTACCAATCATTAGCAAACACTATTAACTATAATTTCATTGTTTGATAACAGTAAATAACTATTAACTCATGGTTAATTAACTATCTATTTACCCTTATTTACCCTATATAGATGATGGTTATTATAAAGTGTTACCGAATCCAAATATTATGCTGAGATTGATTACTGTAACCTGATGGCCCTTTCATTTTAATTTAAGAGTGTAAGACCTCCTGTTAGTCATCACACTGACAGGTCAATAACCTTGATTATTCGTGTTTCTACAGTGTAATACCTTGTCAATAAATTATTAATTTGAAATTTTAACTTATAACCCTACATTTGTGTTCTTCATTTTTTTACAGTATATTTCATTATACTGTATTATTCAGTCATTCTTATGTATCTCTTGGTTCTATGTTTACAGTACTTAATTTGTCACATGTTTTACAGTGTAAGTCTTGAACGGGTACTTTGTTATTCCCATGTTGTGTTTTTTCTTTTAATGTAATTCCTCACTGTGTCTACAAGAGGGCATTCGACAGCTAGGATTAGTAATGAGATCAGTACCATGTTGCAGTGAAATAGAAAAGGGGATTTATATAATCAATCAGTTTTTATTTGTATAGCTTCAACTCATAGTGTATAACGTCAAGTGTTATCTCGAGACACATTACAAAAAGCAGGTAAAAGACCTTACTTATTGTTATGTTACAAAAAGCAGGTAAAAAACCTTACTTATTGCCATATTACAAAGACCTGGCTTAATCCATCATGAGCACTTTAGCAACATTTAGCAAAAGTTATATACAGTATATTTATAAGGGATCAGCGACCTCTACTGGTCAGATGGAGTCATTATAGTCTATCTGCAAGACTGTTAATATTTATACAAAATTTGAAATAAATGTAGTAAAATCAACTGCAGCTTTTTAAAGTTGTTTTATTATCAGTTATAGTTACAGACCACCTTTTATGACCACAGGAGGGCAGTGGTCATAATACTCCCTTAATCAGATTGATATGAATCATGAGTGTATCAAGGAGATCTGGGAGGAACTTCTTAAATGATCTGTGATTGCAGAGCATGCTGTCTCTCAGGCTGCAGAAAAGCTGCCTGTCTGACTGTGGTAATGAAGCATTTCGTGTTGACTCTGGTGTCTCTGCAAAGTTCAGATGAATGATTAAAGTCCTTTAAGAATATAAACGTTGTTCTCAGAGATGAACTATAAGATCTGCTGCTGCTGAATGTGAGATGTAGCTTCATGTTTAAAGTGCAGAGCTGCTCTCTGGAGATTTGTGCATCTGTTCTGAGCAGATAATAAGCACATGTTTATGAAAAGTAATCATAGATATATAATATATATATATAAATACAGAGGCAGGTAGTGTTTGGTATCATGATGTTTTTATTTAACCTTTATTTAACCAGGTAATGAACCCATTGAGATCAAGATCACTTTCACAAGGTGACCTGGCCAAGAGGGCAGCAGCAGCACACGTCTTAATAAATATGACATGATTAAAAACAGTTCACAAACAATAAGTTAAGAGAAAACAACGATTACAATGTGCACATTGGTTTACAGATAAAGTGCAGATTCGTTTAGACAGATTACAATTCTGAAACACTTCAGGCACTGTCCAATGGTCTCAGTATTTTTGTCTTTTAAGAAAGAGCCAAAGACTTCAAGTGAAATGAGATCTGCTAGTTTCAAGTCATTTTGGAGAAAGTTGCCTGGAGATATTGGTGGCCTCTCAGGCTGCAGAAAAGCTGCCTGTTTCTGTAACTGGGAACAGAGTGCTTGTGTAGGCTAACTGGGGACAGAGTGCTTGTGTAACTGGGAACAGAGTGCTTGGCTGTATCCGAATTGCCAAGTGTTGAAGAAATTACCAAGACTTGATTCTATACAATGAGACTCAGTTGACTCAGATGGCTTACGTTGATGAAAGTTTATACATCAAATACTTGTCGAGGAGACATGATTCAACATCACACTTCTGTTCTCGTGTCTTGCTCAATCATATCTGCCGAACTTCTCGAAAGGCATCACATATATCCTAAAAGACATTATCATTATCAGGGTCACATTGACCCACCTAGACTAATCTGTGACGTCTATAACACTGGAGCAGACAACAAGTCTACCAAACATCCTTGCAGATATCAGGAAGAACAGTTGACACTCTCCAAGCTGTACTTGGTGTTCTAATAACAACTGAACTCTGTCAGGTCTGACTGACATTAGAGAACAGTGAATGACCCTAGTGACATCTGTACATTATAATCTAAATAACTACAGAAATTCCACCACAGATCCTCCCTGTTTGATCACGAGATCAACACTAACTACCCAAACCCAAATTATTAATTTAGCCTGAGAAGGTCTGCAGATATGAGCTTGCTTACACCATTGAACACATTTAGATTTTTTCATTTAATGTCAAAATCAAACAAATCAAAGACATAGTTTCAAATCAAACACTATACCTTATTAATTATCCTAACAGGTGTCACCCATCACCTCTACAGTATGATGATCTAGGAATTCTGCCTCCGGGCCAACACGGGCTTAAAACTATAAGTCATAGGTTTTGTTCAAAAACAAACTATAAATCATAGGGTCCCTTGAACACCCAGTGCATTCAGGGAACTACAGGGCAGATGTCACAGATTACCTACTTACCTACAAACAAGAGATCCAAAAACCCATCTCTGACTTATTAATTTAGTAGTTTTGATTTCCTGATTTAAGAAATGGGATAAAAAGAAACTCTTGCGCTAACTAACCCATTCTAGACGAACATTAGGCATTTCCACAATGTTCCATAAACTTATTTTAAAGGGTGCTTAAGCTTTAATTAAACACACTATTTGTTAAAAAACACCTAAAACAACTTGAATCAAAATGCAATTAACCTAGATTTTAAACACAAATACACTCAGAAATATGGTTACATATTCTACTTCAATTAAAATCAATCAATACCATCAATCAGTTGTTAAATCAATTATAACAGACAATCATAACAATTCATTACTTTACAATAAAGATTCTTCTTTTTTTTTTGTTGAAATCGAATGTCCTTTTCCAATGGAAATGCAATGTTCAAGATTTTCCCGACATGCCCGATGGCAATTATTTTCTTCACCCAATGTACTTTATGCACAGTGAAAAAAGGGCGTTGAACTACCTTGGGGCTGTACTAGAGAGCTGACCAAGGCAGTTGTTTGTCCCAAGTCGATTCCAGTATTTTTTTTATTTTTTTTTACATTAATTACCAACATAGCATTTTATTCAAAATACACCATTCATTTATCTTCATTCAAAATATAACATTCAATTAATATTAATGTGATTGTCAAAATAGAAACAAAACCTAGAAAAATTCACATCTTAAATTCAAAACCTTAAACCCTAATTTACATGTATGTTTAATTTGAAACAGGCTCTCTCCCTCCTCCCTGTTGATCACTGCCACACACATATATCAATCTTTATTCATACAGTGAAACATCATCTTCTTCAATATCAGGGTAACCTGGGGGAACCCACTCTTCACAAATGTAAGGCATTTGTTCATGATTAACTGGCATGAGTTCAATATTATTATCAATAACAACCTGAGAGGCCTGGCTAATAGGTTTAACAGCACGTCGAAAAATGGCTTTAATTATAGTTATCAGACATACTACTAAAAATAGAATTGCCATTAAGGTAACCACAAGGGTGGTTAGAAATCTGACAACACCAGCACCCCAGGAACCAAACAATCCTTTAAAATCCCCAAATTGAAACCCATGGTTTTCATGCAGTTCTCTTATCCCTTGTGCCGTGTCGAGTACCATATTCATAACATCAGTAGTAGCATCAGAAATATAGGAACAACATTCAGTACCAATAACTTTGCAGGTTCCCCCTTGTGCAGCTAGGAGGAGATCAAGAGCCATTCTATTCTGCATTACCACGTTTTTAACCTCCTGAAGCTCTTTGTGTTCAGCTAGCATAGCTCTGCTAGAGGTGTTAAGATGATTCTCCAATACTTTAGATAATGCTTTAATTTCCTGCTGAGACACATAAACGCCATATGATGGCAAAAGGATGCTCGCTGCTTCCTGAAACCCAGACATTTCTCTTTTCTGTCTGTCCATTGGTGGATGCAGCGCAGTAATTTCTTTAGATTCAACTTCTCTAATCATTGGAACTACGTAGGCCAAATAACAGATCCCTTTTAGATTTTTTGTATGGCATGCAGCTATAAGCTCTATTACCACAGATCAAATACACCCTCTCAGGGAGAGGCTGCTGTTTTATACTAACATTTATAACCGACTTACAAGAACTCCGACCCAAATCTGGTTCGTTGCTGTCTTCTATACCTTGGAAACATAGGGGAACATCTTGCAATTCATGTGTGAGAACTGGAAGAATGTACTTAGAGCAATCACGTGGAGGTGTTTTTTCTTCTGAAATCATAACTGAGCAGTTGTGTAAATTTACTTTAACCATAAGGAATGCTTTTGTACCTAGCCAGGGTTGGACTTCAATTAATGCTTCAGTTAATATTGAGGAAGTATAAGGCTGTGGAACACAAATATTATCTCTAATCAAGTCTGTGCAGTTAGTTTGAACCAATGTTAACTGTAACTTGTATTTAAAAGCTAATTTAAAGTTTAATTTCACCAAATTGATTCGCAACAAAGCAGTTTGATTTATTCCTGGGGGTAAATAGTGGGTGTTTACCTCTTTAACTGTATCTAAGGCAAAATCCATATACCTTGAATATTCTGATTTAACTTTTGGATAAGCCGGTGAATAACAATTATCTGCACCTTTTTCCATTCTTGAACCTAAGTCATTCCAGTCAAAAAACACATAATCTACTTTGGAGAATAGAATAGGTGTGAACATAGGAGAATACATTGATTTTGGCAGATTTTGACACAACCAACAAATTACCTTCTGCGGTTGATGCAGCTTTCTCAAGTGTCTGTAATTCAGTATTAACCTCAATGTCGGCTTCTCCGTGTGTTTGTATCAATGTCGGTACCAGTACTCCTCCTTCGTCATTAAGAAAAATACACTCATATTCTGTACCAGGATACAATTGATAACTTACTTCCCATTGTGAACACTCTGGAACTCTTTCCAATTGCTGTGTGGTGAAACACCAAAGGTAAGGTGTTTCCTTCAGTGGTCTTGTCGGTGAGTATCTTACAGTGACATAATTAAAGGTTGTCCGTGTTACCTTAAGCTGCTCTGTATCCAGGACCCCCCATGTCCATGTCCCATTTGAATCACACTCTGGGTAGGCCAGCGGGAAGTTACCCTCTTGAGGACATCTTATATATATGGGATTCACCTCTCTTTTCTGTGTCTTTGCTGAGCTCAGAGGTAGCCATTAGTCCGTTTACATCCAGCTTGTCATCAGCACTACACACTTCTGACTGAATACGAGAGCCCTCATACTCATTGTGAGGCCCTTCTGCACGCCTGCTCCTGACGTCCAGATCAGAATCACCAGAGGTCGTTTCCTCTGCTCCCCAGCAGAGAGTGACCCCCAAGACGAGAAGGAGGTGGAGGCTAGCTAGCCCTCCGCCTTTAGATAAGTTCCTGCTCCAGAGGGAGCAGGTCAGCAGCGGGATGCATGAACCCATTCTGCCTTGCCCTCGACCTTAAGGGCAGTTCGGGTGACCAGTAGCACCTGGAAAGGTCCCTTCCACCTAGGAGAAAGAGATACGAGAAAGAAATACCTCATCCGAGGACATAAATATAGGGGTGTGGGAGCCTGTCAGATACCTGTAAATAAATCAAACTTCATTAGTTATTCTGTTAAGTATTTCACATATTCAGACATGAATTCATCAGTCCATAACAGTCAAAACTTCATGAGGGCTAAACCCTTTAGTTGTGTTTAGTGTGCTTCGAATCGAATATAACACAAGTGTGAGTGAGCTGCACCAAAAGCAAAACTTAAATTTGTAAATACTGTGACTACTTTGTCCTTCACTAGAGAACAGTACCTGATAAGAACATACAACTCTGCAGTCTGAGCAGAGGTTCCACTAGGGAGAGCCTGTGCTTCAATAACTTCTCAATCTACAAAACCTGCTAGATTTGTGGTGTCAGATGGGCATGATGATAGATAGATACTCTATTAATACTTTAAGGAAAGTACACCGTTACAGCAGCAACTGCAATCTCATTCAAGACAACACACAAAACGAACAAATACCATTTAGGCACATAAAACAAGACGTAAAACTACTAAGAATACTAAGATCAGTTTTAAAACTTGACTAAATTTCATAATTACAAATAAAATAAAATAGTGTACAAAATTATTTCACAAATTTCAGATTGGTATCTGCATTAGGTCTGACCTGGGGGATGTGCTGGTTTCAATTACCAAATTACAATCATGATCATCTTCAAGTTCTGTTGTTGAAGTAGTGCTAAATCTATTGGAGGAGAGCGAGAGTGAGAACATGACAAAATGATCTCTTCATAACCTGACCTGCGTACAGCTATCATGTGTTGGGTGGCTGAGAAGTTTAGAATGCTAAACACTAAGTGTGGAACTTGCACAATACAGTCATTGGCCAGTACAATAGGATCTGATATTGTTCAATCATTGTGGCTACAGCAGCCACTGACCTGACACAACCAGGCTTCCCAAGGACAACCGGCCCCAGCTTAGACGAATAATACGCCACTGGACGGTAATGTGATCCATGCTTCTGCACCAAAACACCAGAAGCAAATCCTTCCTTCTCACAAACATGGAGGTGAAACTGCTGTGTGTAGTCCGGCAGCCCCAGCATGGGAGCTGAGATAAGAGCAATCTTAAGATCTCGGAAGGCTGAGTACATGTTTTCATTCCATTGCACAACAGAGGGTGCAGTATGTCCCGTGGAAGACCTCAACACAGAGTCCATTCCAGCATACTCAAAAATCCAATGACGACAGTAATTTGTCATCCCCAAAAAAGATAGCAGTTCTTTCTTCGTCCTTGGAGGGGACATGTTTGCAAGGAGGTTGACTCTCTCAGGTTGACTCTCTCGCATAACACATGTCCCAGGTATTTAACCTGAGGCTGACAGTACTGCAATTTGGTCAGAGAAGCTCTGTGACCACACTCAGCCAGTCTTTTCATCAGCAACACAGAGTCAATTTGGCAGTCCTCTCTCAAAGGGGAAGTGATCAACAAATCATCAGCATACTGCAACAAGGTACTTCCACCAGATAGTTCCAAATCATGCAAATCACGCATGACACAAAGCGCATAAATTAACCAGTGATTCCAAAAATCCCAGTGGAAGCCTGGTCCATGTCAGCTTTCAGCCTTTGAATTTAAAACAAACAGATACTGGCTATCTGGATGCAGAGGAATGGAGGAAAGTCTCAATTTACATCAATGACTGTAACGTACTTTGAATCTGCAGGCATTGCTGCCAGAATGGAATTTACATCCGACAAATTCAGAACTGAAGGCACAACAATGTTATTTATAGCTTTGAGACCTGCACAAACCTCAATTCATCAGGGCAGCCTGGCTTTGGGTTTGGCAAGATGGGAGTGTTACATGGGCTGATAGTTTCAACCATCAAACCTTTATCAAAAGGGATTGAACTACAGCATCGATTCCTATAATTGATTTCTTTGAGGCAGAATGTATTGGCTAATATTTGATAGTGTTGCATTAGCTTCGAGTTTAACACTATGAGACAATGTTACAGATTCTCTGAAAATTCCAGAAAACCAACGTTTTAACTTTTAAACAAAAGTAAATCAAAACTTTCTATCTTAACAAAAAAGTCCAAACTAAGAAAATTCATAAAAAGTAAAAACTGGTACGTACTGGGAAACACTGACATAGACCGAACTAACTCACAACAAGAGGGAAAGAACACTGAGACTAAATAGCCATGCGTAAACAAGCTAAAACACAGCTAAAGACAATGAGGGCAATCAAGACTAGAGGAAATGATACAGAAATGAAGAAAATACAAGATAAAACACACTTGGACAAGAACTACATTATGACTCACGAAACACTAAAGACACAAAGAACTCAAGAATTTAACAATACTCCCTAGAAAAGAGAAACTTTCCAAAATAAAAACAGGAAACACTAAAGAATAAACTAGGAACTTTAAGACAAAAAAAATAAATTTAACCAAGCAACACTAGGATAGATAGGCTTTAAAACAAGGAAACCTAAACTCTGTCATAGACTAAAATATATACCAAAATAAAAACGAAATAAGACCAATTCATACAATATGTGTTAACAATAGCACTGTCTGTCTGTTCAGAGCCTTTCTCTCTCTCCTTGTTTGAATGAGAATGCTTCATTTCCGGGTGCTCTGACTGTCTGTGAGAGTAACTCCACCTCTTTCTTACTGAGTGTGTGTGCTGCTGATCACAATGTCTGTGACTGTCAGCCTGTCCTGTTCTCTCTAACTCTCTATATACTGACGAATAATCCCAGTTTGGATTACCGTGAAATTGATTAACATTAGCAATCTCTAACTTAATATTTTCTTGATCAAAAGACCTATGATATGTCCATTCTAACTTCTAACTTCACACGAGAGATGAAAACGGTGACACATACTTCCAACCTTTCTCTCTTCCTACAACTCCTGCAGGCATATCAGCAGGGTATATCTGACTGAAATGAGATGTTTCATGTGTGATAAAATTATCTCTTGTCTGTATGTTGGAGAGTGTTCCACCTAAGGGTGATGTGCTTTTATCTGTAGCAGCATTGTGCGTGTGTGGATGTTCTATGTGTTTTCGTTTATCTTTACTTTTAACATGTTTGTTTTGAGATTCAGTTTTATTCGCTGTTGTGGACATAAAGCAATTATAGCATTAAACAAAACCAGCAGCAACAGGCACATACAATCAAACATTTAGAACCTTGCATAAACATTTCAACCGCATCTGAGCCCACTTAAGCAACCTTTTATAATTTATTTCAGCTTTGCATATTCAGAACAATGTATACGTTTTTATCTTGGGTCTGTTAATATTGAACGACTAATCACTTACCTTATCACTAATCACTTACCTTACTAATCACAACCTTGAAAATTGCACATTTAAAGTGACAGGCCCCTGATAATGGTATTAAGGCATTTGTTAATGGCCTTCTTCACAAACTATGAGCTGTGAAAGTTGTGAGAGGATGTCCAGGACACATGAGAGGTGATTTGATGTCAATAAAATCAAAAATTAGAAATCTATTGAGATTATAACCTGGAAATGTGCTTATTTAAGGCAATATGTCATTGATAATGATGATTTGCAGAGTTATTTTTATTTTTATTTATTTTTATTTTGTATTCATTGGTCTGAAATGTTAAGGGCTGTCACCTTCTATAATAGCAGTGGATTGAGATGTCTTTGTTGAAAAACAAAGAAGTTATTGAATATTGAAATGAGCCGTATTGCACTTTTACGACGGTCCCTAATTCCGCCTATAGTCACCGGCGTGTTGGACAGACATTCAGTTCTTTACTTTGAAGGTAATCGACGCGAACACAGGCGAATGTCAAATATGAAACTATCTTCACCCCGGTACCTGCAATTCCTCCCTTCTGATTGGGGGGGGGGGGGGGGGGGTACCTGCAGTACTTCTACAAGTACAAATTTGTTGTATCAAAATGTGTTGCAAAACTCAAGCAGCGCAGATTCACGCGAGAAAAGTAGTTTGTGCAGTTGTAGCGGCAGATTCGAGAAGTTGTAACCACAGAGTTGTGGTTGTAAAGGATAATAGGTACCAGTAATAAAAAAAAAATCTGAGTGAATTATGATTTTTACATACAAGTTCACTTTTTTTTCCTTCAAGTTCTCACATCACATTCTACAAGCTCACATCACATTCTACAAGTTTTCACATTTTGCAACACCTTCATACAAGTCTACCAAACATCCTTGCAGATATCAGGAAGAACAGTTGACACTCTCCAAGCTGTACTTGGTGTAGACCTGACAGCTGAACTCTGTCAGGTCTGACTGACATTAGAGAACAGTGAATGACCCTAGTACGGAAGCGTATTGCATTCATGTGGAGAATTTTTTTTTTGCCTGGTTTCTTGTTATTACGAGATAAAGATCTCATAATAACGAGAAAAGATCTCGTTATAACGAGAAAAGATCTCGTTATTACGAGATAAAGATCTCGTTATTACGAGAAAAGATCACATAACAGACTAAAATGATACTAGAGGGGTAATGAAGTTTGCACTGTGGCAGGCAGAGGAGGGAGGAAGAAAAGGCAACGATGACCAGGGTTATTGATTTGATTGCGTTTTATTTGCATCTTGGGTTAAGACATTGGGAAATATTAGTGTCTTTGAGTAACATAGATGGTATTATCATGAGCATGTCAACTTTGCGCAGGCATCTGAAGGCGTTAAGGTTGTTCAGGCGGAAAGAACACTCTGACCTACTTGACATTGCGTTATTCCTCCAGGATCAGTTGAATAAATACGGTATGCTTCACGGATATAAAGTAATGCATCTGAAATGCATTCAAGCTGGCTATGTGGTGACTCAAAATACAATTAGGCATTTGCTGAAAATACTGGATCCCCATGGAGTTCAACTGCGGCGCCGGAATCGCCTGCGATGGCGCCTATACCAAAACCCAGGTCCGAATTTCTTGTGGCATGTTGATTCCTATGATAAACTGAAACCATATGGGATCTGTATTAATGGTGCAATCGACGGGTTTTCACGTTTGGTCATATGGCTCCATGCATATTCTACAAGTAGCAATCCCAAGGTCGTCGCTGGATACTTCATGGAAGAAGTGGCAACAAGAAATGGAACTGCTACCAGGATTCGGTCGGACATGGGAACAGAGAACGGTCACATGGAGCAGATGCAAATGTTCTTGAGAAATGATCATGCTGATGAATTTGCGCCAATGTGCTATTTGTATGGGTCAAGCAATCATAACCAGCGCATTGAGAACTGGTGGGGATTTTTAAGGAAACAACATGCACAGTTTTGGATGAACATGTTTAAAGAGGTCAAAGATTCAGACAACTTTTCTGGAGACTTTTTGGACAAGAATCTGATACAATTCTCATGTCTTGAGATAATTGAGGTAAGAAGCCACCAGTTGGCCTCAAAATGTTATGATTTAAATGTTATCTTGCCCTTGTCCAGAGTGCCTAAATTAAACAATAAAATCAGTCATAGATTTGCTTTCATCAATAAAGTATGATTTACTTCAATTTGGCAATACAAATAAAGGGATTCATATAACAGGAAAAACTTGAAATATTTGGTCCAAAGTATAGTGGAGCACACAGATTAAAGGCATCAAACTTTTTCATTATAAAAACATTTTGACTCCATGCGTCTTCATCAGCATCAAAAAAGTGATTCATACTATTCCTCTCAATAACCTAGTAAGGAATACCATTCGGCAAAAGCCTCATTCTGGTTTGTTATACGGTGTAGTATATAGGACAAAGAAAACACTTTGTAAGATATTTGTCTGCCAACATTACGGACCACAAATACAATATTTGAGCTCATGAATGTGTTATATTTGAGTTGATAACCTTTTTTGTCCTTCCCAGAGAGAATTGCAGGAAGTTGTCCATCTCTGGAACAGCCACAGAATCTGCCCGAGCAGAAATGCTGTATCTCCTGGTGGACGTCCACTGATGCTGTACACACTTACGCAACTGTTTGGGGCGAGGGATTACCTCAAAGAGGTGTCTCAACAAAAGATTCAGATCTGCAGAGAGGAATGCCTTCTGAGAGGCCCATATCCATGTGATAAGACAGTCTTTGACATTTGTTGCCTAGCCATGGCAGAAAACAACCTCCATGCACCCACCTCACCTGAAGAAGCCATTGAGCTTTATCTCTTCCTACGAGGTTACATACGCTCTCAGCTATAAGTAGGTTGGCTGCTTATGAAAAAAGCACAGAATTTGTAGTTAGTCACTATAATTCTGGGTGTGATTTAAGACTTCAATTCAGACTAGGGGAAAGCTTTCTTATGATTAGGACTTGGGGTAGTAGCAGTGTAGTATAGTATAATAAGTACACTAAGGCTGCAACTAACAATTACTATCATTAATGATTAATCTGTTGATTTTTAAAAAAAATTATCTGAGTTGTTTTGTCTATAAAATGTCTGAAAATGGTGAAAAACCTCATTATCGGTTTCCCAAAGCCAAAGATAAAGTCCTCAAATGTCTTTCTTTGTCCACAACTCAAAGATATTCATGTTTCTGTCATAGAGGAGTAGAGAAACTAAAACATTTTCACTTTGAAGAAACTGGAGCCAGAGATTTTGTACTTATTCTTCATGTCGTTATTGTATTTCGATGCTCAGGAGCGTTCTACCTTCAATGAATTGACCCTCTAAAGGTAGTGTTAAAGTTTGGGGTCCAGTTATGCCGGCTCTAAATACTTCCTCTTAAAGTTTAGCTTTGAATTTGAAAGTGAAATTTTTTCATAAATGTATCACTTGTTTTATATGCAAAATCTTTTTATTTAAAGTAGTACCTGCAGTGCTCAAGTAAAAAGTACAACATTTCCTCTGAAATGTAATAAATGTACAAAGTTTCCTAAAATGTAACTACTCAAGTTAAGTACAAGTTCCTTAAAACTGTAAAAACTGTTGAGTACAGTACTTGAGTAAAAGTACTTATTTCCTTTCCACCTGAATAGAGTCCACCTGATGGTCCTTTTTAGTCCATTGTTAATGTACTCAGACTAGATTATAGGTTACATTACATGCTATCTGTGACAATGTGGGTATTTGAAAGTTAATTGTTGTATGGATATGGTTTGCTTGAAAACTGATGCACCACAAATTATTAAAGAACATAAAATGTCAAATCATTGAAACATCACTTGCTTTTTATTTGGTCACCAACACTTTCAAGAACTGTATGATTAAAATATGAATTGCATATAATGTTGCTCATGCTTAACTTACTGTAACAGCAGGCATGGAGACAGGGTTGATATCTATCCACTTGGAATTTCTCTAGTTCAAACTATTTCAACTTTTACGCTATCTATCCCCATTAAGGATAAAGTATAAAAAACACCTGCAGTTGTTGCCGATATTCTCTGTGTCTCTGGGGCGCAACTCAGCACAGATGCAAAATCTGTTCTTAGGCTCAGCTGCGAGACACAGAGACCATCGGCAACAACTGCATGCGTTTTTCACACTTTATCCTTAATGGGGATAGATAGTGTAAAGGTTGAAAATCGACAAAGTCATCCATTAAGTCAAATGTAATTCAAACATCAGTGGAGAATTAATTCTATTTGCAAGGAATTGGCTTGGATTAAAACAACACTGATACCAGAAATCAATACCCAGGCCTTCTGATAGAAACATAATGAACTTCTTTTAAGTTAAGTTTAACTATTTTCCACCGTAAAAACATGGGAAAAATGGGAAGGAGGAGGAAACCCTGTCGTTTGTGTGTGTGTCTGTGTTTGAGTGTGTGTGTGTGTCTGCGTGTGTGTCTGTCTATGTGTGTGTCTGTGTGTGTCTGTGTGTGTGTGTGTGTGTGTGTCTATGTGAGTGTGTCTGTGTGTGTGTGTGTGTCTGTCTGTGTGTGTGTGTGTGTGTGTGTGTGTGTGTCTGTGTATCTGTGTGTCTGTCTGTGTGTGTCTGTGTGTGTGTGTCTGTGTATCTGTGTGTGTCTGCGTGTGTGTCTGTCTATGTGAGTGTGTCTATGTGTGTCTGTGTGTGTCTGTGTGTCTGTGTCTGTGTGTGTGTGCGTGTGTGTGTCTGTGTGTGTCTGTCTATGTGTGAGTGTGTGTCTGTATGAGTGTTTCTGTGTGTGTGTGAGTGTGTCTGTGTGTGTGTGAGTGTGTCTGTGTGTGTGGGTGTCTGTGTGTGTGCGCATGTGTGTGTGTGTGTGTGTGTGTGTGTGTGTGTGTGTGTGAGTGAGTGCCCCCTTGCTCTCTAAATTATGTCCATTGTGAAGGAGTTACTGGCCAGAATGTTCTCCATTTCCACACGTAGCTCTGGATAGCAGTTGTAAGTAGAGGGCAACTCCAAAACTGGGCCGCAGGTATGTGCAACTGGTCGCCGTGCCAGTCCTTCCAAAGGGGTGAATAAGACTTCAATCTTGCAAACACAGAGGACATCAGACCCCGTCAAAATCTCATCATCTTTCTAAGGCCCAGTTCATCCAACCCTCTTATGTACTGCAAAGAAACCGCAAACTCTGGTTTTCTGCTGGAGTAGTTGGAGAGGCATCTATCAACTTTAAAACCTTCCTTGTTGTTGGTTTCAAATCATCGTACATCTTGTGCATATCTGACACGGTGAGAAAGAACCTTCTGAGTGTCGGCCCTGCGACTGCTGCAATGCTATCCAATGCATATTTTGGTTGCTGGATTAGCTGCTTGTGGGCCACTTGTAGAAGCACTGCTTTCAGGTTGTCTTTTGTTGGCACTTTGTCACACCCATGCGATCCAAGAGATCCAGTAGCTCGCCATGCTCATCACCAACAAGTTCCTCTTACAATGCAGTGGACAAAATATCCCTCTCAGACTGGCTCAGGTATAACATCAGGGAGTCAAACAGTAAATCAGTTGAGACATAATGTTCTCCAAATATGACTGCTGCTGTAAAGGCAGGAGCCAGGCGAGAAGGAAAATATCTATGGTCCTGAAACCCTTTGGCCATTATCCTACCGATAGATTTCCATTCCTCCTCCTGCCATTTCGGGGTTAGACAAGGAACTCTCACATCTGCACCCTCTGCGGCACAATCCAGGAATTCTGTCCAGAAGGCGGCATACACATCCCTGGATACACCATCAGCATCTGCACCTTTTTCACCGGTGAAGCTGTATTTCAAGGTGTAGTCCATTATCGCGGGGTCTTTGAATTGGCCAACCATTTCCTCTAAGAGATTCGCTCTGTGAAGGTTAACAGTCACATGTACAAGTTCATAGCCAGGACTTGGTGGGGCAGCATGTACAACATAATCTGAAACAGGTGGAATAGGAGTGGAAGTGGAGGGGATGGCGATTAGTTCCTCTTTGTCTGTCTGAAGGATAGGCAGGTGTAAAAGAGTATCATCAAGATGACTTGCAAAGGGTCCACCTAGCAATGGACCTATGATGACTTCAGATATGTCACTGAGAGAGGAGAGATCAGTAATGTCAACAGCAGAAGAGAAAACAATGGTCTCTGTATTACTTTGCTTATCTGTTTCTGTCGTCTCTGTCTGTTGATTAGCTGTTTCCACTGTATCTGTCTGTTTTGTTTCTTCCATTGGCTCAGCTTGTTTTTCAACTTCATCATGAATCTCTGTTGAATTTTCATTTTTGTCTACCAGAAGCTCCCTCAGTAAGTAAAATCTTAAGAGCCCCAATTTCAGTGCCTCATACAGCTCTCCCACATTAACAGTATCCTCAAGTTCTGCTTCCTGAAAGTCAACAATGTTGTGACTGAATTCTTCCCATTTTCCCTTTCTTGATTTCCCATTTGGGAAAAACAGCTGTTTAGCATGTGATATAATGTCTTTTTTTGTGGCACTCTTTGCAATATCAAAGATTCTGCATCCTCCACCACAGCGTTTTCTCACTTGCTTTCCCTCGTGTATCCATCCTAATTCTACTTTTCTTGTCATCTTGGCAGCCAATTTATTATGTCTTAGGTGCTTCCTTGATTGTTTGATAGTACAACTCTCCTCATCAGAATGTTCTTCACCCTTATCTTTGTTGCTGGCTGTCCTCATCTTCCTTCTGAGTTTGTCAAGCAAGGATAGTCTGTTGGCGTCATCTTCATTTTTCTTTTGTTTTCCAAAGCAGAACCGCCTAGCAGCAATCCGGTCACCATACGTCGGAATGTAAACAGCCATAGCTGCATCATTCAGTTCTCCAGCTACTGAGGTGTCAATCTGTAATGAAGTAAAACATAATTTAGTCCATCTAAATGTCAATATATTCAGTAGCACTATTTGATGTCTTCCAGTATAAGTATATCATATTTATACCAAAGCTATCAAACATAAAGACACCACATTAGGGGTGTGGGGATACACTCAATACACGATTAGGGATCTTTACTTTTTATCGACATAGATACCATTATTGAGACTGCTTAACAATTCAAGATTTACTCAATACCATTTTCAAGACTTTTCTATCATTATTTGGAGGAAAGAAGACAGTACATTTCTAAGACAAGAACTAGTATTGCTTTTATTTCTTATAGAACATTTTCAGTAGCAGTAATTGTTTTTAAATGTAAATAACAATTGCAAACAATACCAAAATACTTATTAATGTCAGTTTAATCTAGATTAAAAATAACGACACAGAGAGATTCACATAAACAGCAGGCTATATAGGCCTACTTATATTTCATTCATGTATCTGCTAATCCAATATGTCTCTTCAAGGCATAGGCGGCTCGCTCCTACACTGACAGTAGGCTGCACAAATAATGAAGGCATTAATATCTGACAAAATAAAGTCACAATCAATGAAGTGACTTCTCATTTTCATTTCAAATGTCATTCTTTCATTAATAATGTGGGATTGTGCCCCTCTGCAAAGTTTGGTGGAGTTTACACTTGTTGAGCCAAGCATTTGTGCACCTAGCGGGGTTTGGACTTTGAGAAGCCTCTAGACCAGTGGTACTCAACCTTGTTGGACTCAAGGGCCACACTGACGAACATTTTTTAGCAAGAGCCACAATCCAAAAATGTCCCTTACTTTTCCTAAAAGCATTTGAGAAGAGTTTTTATTTCTGCTTTTTGACAATATTCATTAGCAGTCCGCTGAAGACTCTCAAATAAGATTTAATGCGTTTTGTTTACACCGTATGCCATTATCATAACAGGTGATTCACCGAGCAGCTGAAAGAAAATATCGAATTGAAGGCACGAGAAGCTTCAGTTTTAACAAGAGACATCATTTACAGGATTGTCATACTGGGACAGCCGGCTCCTTCCCTTGCGTATAAAAGTTGTTTAATTGAGGGACTAGAGAAAAGAAGAATAACATACTGTACTCACTGCTTAACTGTGTTTCTAGATCACGCTCATTTCAGGTAAATTTACATGCAGTGTGAAGATACGAGCATAATAAAGATCGCTAGCATTAGCATGCTAACACAACAATGCACCGTGAGTTGTTTTGGTTTCATGCTGGTGCTCAAGGGCAACAACTGCTGGATCAAAAAATCACATATAAAGCTTTTAAGTTAGCCAGACCCACTTGAACTTAGCTATAACATTACATGTAAATTAATCGTTCAATATCTGCCTAACTGCTGTGTTAGTTACCTTGTCCCGCTCCATTTTCTGTATATTTTCTTCAGGCACACCTCGATTCCGAAGAAAGGTCCAGAGACCGCCATCTTCATCAGACAGCTGGTGATTTCTGGCTGCCATGACAGGATCTTTATGTGTGGGATATGCAGGGAAAAATTGGAACATTAACGCTAGCTTAATAAAGTTAGATATAGTAACGTTAACACTGATGTTTTAGGGATGGCATTAGCATCATTCCTTCCTCTTTTGCACACAAAATGCTAGAACTTATTGCTACATAACATAACCTGTGGGGCAGAGAAGGACAACAATAAAGACCACAACCAACACCCTAATTAGCTTGAACAAATTATAGCTTGCTAACAAGCAATAATAGCTAGCTAGCTAGTGTAGGCGTTAGCGTTAGCTCTAGTTAGAAGGCTGATTGACCAGAGTCTCATTAAATGATAAAAAGCCATTAATAAGATGCCATTCTGGTATAATGTTACACAAACACATACATTTAACATTAACTAGTTAGCCAATTAACAATTACTATAGCTAATACCTGATTCTCCACCTTGTAATGAGCTACCGCTGGTGTACTGTGCACTCCCATAAACAAACCAGTGCCTCCTCATAGCCACCACCCTAATGCTTTTCTTGTTATAACGAGATCTTTTCTCGTTATAACGAGATCTTTTCTCGTAATAACGAGATCTTTATCTCGTAATAACGAGATCTTTTCTCGTTATAACGAGATATTTTCTCGTAATAACGAGATCTTTATCTCGTAATAACGAGATCTTTTCTCGTTATAACGAGATCTTTATCTCGTAATAACAAGATATTTTCTCGTTATAACGAGATCTTTTCTCGTAATAACGAGATCTTTATCTCGTAATAACAAGATATTTTCTCGTTATAACGAGATCTTTTTTCGTAATAACAAGATCTTTTCTCGTTATAACAAGATCTTTATCTCGTAATAACAAGAAACCAGGCAAAAAAAAAATTCTCCACATGAATGCAATACGCTTCCGTACCCTAGTGACATCTGTACATTATAATCTAAATAACTACAGAAATTCCACCACACCAAATACCTACTCAATTTGTCAGTAGGCAGTACCTACTATCCGTGCTGTCTACTGTTTAGTACCTACTATTCAGTAGGCGTGCACAGTAAGCAGATATTTGTTCCTACTTCATCTGATTCATTAATTCATTTACGTTACCCGAACCTGCTGCATTCACCAGGTAAACAAAAAACAATATCAAAATGTAAATCAAGTAAAAGACAGATTAAATAACATACAGTAAATACAGACAGTAATATACAGAATATAAAATAAACCAGTAAAGACGCATTTAAATATCAATCAATTTTAATTTTTTATTTGTATAGCGTCAACTCATAACAAGTGTTATCTCGAGACACTTTACAAAAAGCAGGTAAAATACCTTACTCTTTGTCTGTTAACATTACAAAAGAGCAGGTAAAAAGACCATACTCATTGTCGTGTTACAAAAAGCAGGTAAAAGACCTTACTTATTGCTATGTTACAAAGATCCGGCCTATCCATCATGAGCACTTTAGCAAAGCAGTAAAAGTTACAGTGGTAAGAAAAAACTGCCTTATTAGAAGGCAGAAATCTTCGGCCAGATCCCCGGCTCATGACGAAATAGCCTTCACAGGCCTAGACTGCGCCGGGCTTGGAAAGGGATAGGGGGAGAGATGGGATAAGATGCAGGAAGAGGGATAGGGAGCAAGGGAGTGGGGGGAGGCAAGCCGTCCATCAATAGTGAAATCATTATTTAAAGAGCCCATATTATGCTCTTTTTGGGGTTTGTATATTTAATCTACTGTATGTACCTACTTTTGTACGTTCACAATAGCTAATGTCCAAAAAAAGTGTCTGTTTTCATGTACTGCTCCTCCTTGCTCCCTCTCCGCTCTGAGTCCGTCAGCTACACTCTGCTGAGCCCCCACTGTTAGACCCCACGTGGGCCAAGTCTGCTCTGATTGGTCTGCCGATCCGCTCTGTCGTTATCGGTCAGTTGCTCAGCACGGTTCTCGGAAATGTCCCGCCTCTTTTACCATATTGAGAATGCAGCCACTGGCTCCGTCCGAGGGTAGCATAAACATTAGCACCTTAGCACTACTGTGCTACCGCAGGCTATGGCATATCGTGGGCGTACAGAAGTTAACGGCCGTGCAACATGAACTGCAGGGCTTGCCACAATGAGCCACTGGCTTAGATCAGTGATATCACACTGACAATGACGTCGGACTGACAAATTTTTATGAGGGGGGCTAGAACCGAGCGTTACATGCGGCTAATGCTACAGCTAACAGGAGGACGTAGGAGAAGCCGCGTTTCCGCAGACTTTGAATTTTTGCAAATAGATGTGCCTAAACATGCACAGGACACATGGAAAACACACTAAAGGGCATATAAAACCAGAAAAAGCATAATATGGGACCTTTAAATAGAGGGGGAAAGGTTTTATAATAATGCAGATATTTGTTATATTTTCTGTTGTTAATTAAAAGAAGCGATTTCAGTCGGGACTTTAACTCTAGATTAAAAATGTATTCAATTAATCCATTCTCATTTGTTTTGATTTGGAGGCGGACGTGAAGTGACGATTTACGTTTAATTTCACACAGCATTGTGGGTGGTAAAATACAATTAATTTCCTGAAAGGATGCATCCGAACCATACTGCATAAAACCAGGAAGTTAATATCCATACTGAAATGTTCAGTGTACTGAGGTGGACCCAAAAAATGCACACTGAATGACCACGAAAGTTCAGTATACTGAAACTCCCTACTGAAAAGTACGTACTGCCTACTGAACTGTGGCTATTCGGAAAGGGCCCTTGAGTAACTGGGGACAGAGTGCTTCTGTAACTGGGGACAGAGTGCTTCTGTAACTGGGGACAGAGTGAAAGTGAATGTGCTTCAGTGAGGGCAGTGATATAGAAGGTGCTTTTGTGACTGGGAAAGAAAAGGAGGATTTTTTATTCTTTATTTTTATTTTTATTTAAATATAAAAGTTGTTTTACAGTGTTTGGGCTTAGTCGATTCTGTTTTTTTTAAACAATTTCCCCAGCCTTGGAGAACACCCTTTTGCATGGTACAGAGGACGCTGGTGTGCACAAGAACTGTAGTGCCAGCTGCTAGAGGTGGGGGTAGTTCCAATACTGCAGTATGCCATCTGATCTTGGGAGGTTTGTTTCATTGAGGTAGCGCTGGACCTCAATAGTGGCATCAGCAGTGGCATTGCAGCTTCTTCTGCTCTGGTCAACACTGCTATCCAGCAGGCACCACAGGTTTCCACCTAATAAATATAGAATCAAACGTATCAAAAATGTGTTGTGACTTGTATGTATTTGTATTAACGCATGATGCACTTTAAAAAAATATACTCTTAATAATCTATGTCTCCTTTTAACCAATATCAACTTTAGATGTTTCATTGTCCCCAATAACCACTTATTCAAAGGTTCAAAACATTTACCTTACAAATATGAACATATATGATTTAAAAATCAGGTAACAAAACAGAATACCCTTACAGAAGATGCGCAAGCTTAAACGAAAGGATAGTAGCAGATGCAACATATGTCCGCTCCTTGCTCTGTATGCGGAGAAAATGGCCTCCTTACAGGAAACTTCCTGTATAAACAAGCTACTTCCTGTTCTAACAAAACAACCACTAAAGGAACTTAACAGCCTGAGGCAGTACAATGATGATTAAAGCAATAGAGGAGGGCAATTCTAGCTAAAGATAAGAAGTTGTCTTTTGAATGACTCCAGGGGCCTGATTTACTAAATGTTTGCGTGTCTTAAAACGTGTGCAAACTTGATACCACCAGCAAACAAAATGTTATCTGATCTACTTACGGCGCGCAGTGAGGATTGCGTCTTTCAAATGAGCAAACCAACACACATTGTCCATTTAGTACGTTTGCCTTAATGAATATGCAATATGGGGCGTTTCTGCTCTAATGTGCACAATACTGGGAGGAGAAAATGCAAACAAGTTAAGTTAGTACACACATTGTGATTTACCAAGCCTGACAAAAACTGAGGTGATTATGACGGTCTCTGAATTTAACACCTTTGAAAAGAACGTGCTAACCCAGGATACCAGTGTTACACACAGCAGGTTGCTGTTATTGAAGTTAGAAGGAGACATAAGAGAAGTCACAATAAGAGAAGGCGTAAAGATCGCGTTTTTCCCCACAAGTGTTAACACGTTTCATTGACAGATAAATAAATGGCATGCATTTATTTCTTATTTCGATTCAATAATGGTTAAGGCAGAGAAACACCATGATTAAACTATAGGCTATTGGTGACAAACAGAACTGAACATTCACAGCCTCTGCATTCTAAAGAATTTCAACATTGTCGTTTATGTCGTCCTATTTCCCTCTTTTCACCAACATTATATTTTTAACTGGGGATTTCCTCTTTCTCGAGTTGCACGTCTCTCCTAGCTTGTCTCCTCCGGTGCGATCCTCTCCATAATAATAAACGTTATTTATATAGCACCTTTCCAAAACAAGGTTTACAAAGTGCTTTACAGGATAAAACAACAAAGTCATGAGTTAAATCATGGGACAGAAAACACCATCAATAAAAACAACAGTAAAGCATACAACAAAGTAGTAAAACATAATAATAAAAACAATAAAACAGTTGGAGTGGGGGGATGAAAATAAAGGATCACAGGAAGGCTAGACTATAAAAGAGTGTTTTTCCAGAGGGGGCCCTGGTGGCAAACGCTCTGTCACCTTTGTTCTTTAATCGGGACTTTGGAACCACCAGGAGAGCATCATTTGAGGACCTCAAAGTCTGTGATGGTACATGATGAGTTAAAAGGTTTAGAAATATAACTTAGGGCCAAACCGTTCTGGGCTTTAAAAGTACAAATTTAAAATTAACTCTAAGCTAACTGGCAGCCAGTGCAAGGATGCAAGGATAGGCGAGATGTGCTCATGTCTCTTGGTGCCTGTTAACATCATGGCTGCAGCATTTTGTATTAGCTGTAGAGAGGAGAGGGATTTTTTTGCTGCAGACAGAGAAGAGGGAGTTACAGTAATCTAACCTTGATGAAATAAAAGCATGAATGAGTGTTTCCAGGTTTTTGGTTGACAGAAATGGCTTAATTTTAGAAATATTTCGATGCGCTTGTCTCCTCCCTCTACAGCCTGCTGCTGCTACACTTGGATTGTGGGACCTCACCACTGCTTGTACCCCCGTCTTCGATACCTCTTACCAGAGCATTTATGTCCGATCAGACACAGCTGCGCAATGTATGAAAATTCATCTTCAAAAGATGGAGGGAAGAAAAGAGAGGCCCTGTTTAATGCCGAGGTTTTCTTATGAGCCAAATTTTCTTTTTGTAATATTCAGATTTATCTGCTATAACTCGAAAGTATTGTGCATGTTACGGCCCTGGCCGTATTGTGTGTATTTCCATGTGTTGTGTGTGAGAGTGAGACCTCTGTGTGTGTGCGTGAGAGGATCTTTGATGCTGCTGAAGGTGGTGATCGGATATTGGCTGGAGGAGCTGATCAGCTGGAGGGAGGACGCTGCCGTCATTGGTCGGGAGTCTGGCCGCAAATCTTTAAGGCCTGCTGGGATCCTCAGCAAGAACGTGTTGTGAAACTGACAGCAGCAGATCGTTATCCCTCATACTCCAAACTTATATTGTTGTTAAAGCCTTGTTCCTTAGTATTTTTTTCTGAAAATTTAGTTTTTTTTGTTGAGTCTTTTGTTTGAGAAGCAGTTTACTGCCATTTTCTTTTGTGCTCACTTTTTCTCCTGTTTTTGGTTTTGTTAAAAAGTTAGGTTTAGAGATTGTCTTTTGTCCCACAGCTTTAGCTAGAGCCTCCACCACCAGTCTCTGCCACACACCACAAGCAATCACTTGCTGCCCTTGCCAAGGAAGTACTGCTTCAACTTGGACTTTCTGGCAGCATGGTGTAGTACCAGCCTATACATCCAGCCTCTCACAGTCACTCCAAGCATCAGCTCTCCCGCAGACGATTTGTGCATGTAGCAGTGTGTCCATTTACAGCCTCTTTCAACAACTTTCCGCTACCACCTTTACCCTTTGATAGTGGGAGAAGGCTACAGATTTTGGAAAAACAATTGGTTTCAAATCCCCCTTTTAAAGTCAACACATGTGCAGTCTGCACGCTTACTCTTCTAACCTTCACACTTACCTTCAATTTGTGCCTGAAGCACCAGTTGTTTGGTTGTGGCAGGCTGTGGCAATTCCAGGATTTATTTTTAGGGGGGACAATAGGGGGCCAATTCTATGTTTTTGGGGGCACCCAATTACTGCGTTATTCGTAGATGTAGCCTATAGCAATTTCTTGAGAAGTGTTCTTTACATGTACTCACATTGTTGTGGAATCTTATATTCTTTATACTTTTATGTTTGCTTATTAACTGATCCAATGCATTAGACATAACCTCACATATACATGCAACATGACCTTATATGACCACTGCAGCACACGAACATTACCCGATACTCACCTCACCTCAGATTTTCTTATCTTACACACACAGATTCAACAACAGCTCCTCTATAAGGAGTACTTCTTCAGTCACTCAAGGACAAGTTCCACATATTGGTACCACAGGCCACAAGGTGCTGGCATAGATAAAACTACATCCTTTTCTCTGTTCCTACTCTGTGAACTTAGAACGCACTATATGTTCAAGTATATAAAGATTGTACGCCCCAAGAGCGGGCAGAGAACTTACTTTGTGTATCCTGTATGCATCGTTGAACTTCTCTCCTTGCTGCAAGTAATAAACTATGTGACTTAGCAACTCAACAGTTTTTGGTTTACTCCTTTTTGTTCACTCTCGTGCCGTGGTCCGGAGGGTTTTCTCTTTCTGCTGATTTCTTGCAGGCTCAGTTCTACCACAATTACATGGCGACGAGGATGGGATTCCTGACATCGGCCGGGTAGTTTCCTCCGAAACAACTTCTCCACCCAAATCAACTGAGGAATAGGTAAGTCAAACACCTTTTCTAAAGTTTGACAGTTTAGGGGTGGAGAGGATAGAGTTGTGAGAAGGAGACTTCTGGTACGGTAACGGAATCCCTGTTGAATTTATGTTTGGGTAAAAGAACCAGAACTGTGCGAGATTCTCTCTGACCATTGAACGACTGTGACGGAGTATTAAAAGAAATGTAAAAGTAGTTTAGATAAAGGTAAAAAAGAAAAGTTATAAAATCTAGTACCTAAATTTTCGAGTAAAATAGTGGGAACGAATTTATTGAACTAAAATTTCTGGGTTTCATGGGAAACCTCAGAGGCGTCTGAGGGAGTACAGTGAAGACAGAAATTAATTAGGATTCTGGGTTTCATGGGAAACCTCAGAGACGTCTGAGGGAGTACAGTGTAAACAGAAATTAACTAAAATTCTGGGTTTCATGGGAAACCTCAGGGACGTCTGAGGGAGTACAGTGAAGAAAGAAATTAACTAAAAATTCTGGGTTTCATGGGAAACCTCAGGGACGTCTGAGGGAGTACAGTGAAGACAGAAAATTAAGCACAGAAGTGCAAAATAAAGGTAAAAGTAAAAAAGGTATGCTAAATAATGTACATGTGTTGAATGCTAAAGAAAATACTAAATGTGTTAAAATAAAATAGATAAATAAAAAGGACAATGGGAAAATCAACAAGTAAACTAAAGCCTAATGGCGAAAGTAATACACCAGACAGATCAATCTTAATGCAAATGAAAACAGGGTACCCTGACATAAATTGGTTCAAAATATTCAAACGCTGGAACAAGGAAACAGAAAAAAAATGGCCTGTACTGGGCACTTGCGATCCAAAGAAATGCGCAATAGTGGATAAAATGTTGAAAGAAAAGTGGTGGGGAAAAGATGGTAAAGGCAAAATAGGACCGAAAAAGAGTGAAGACCTCCATTGGGGGCTTGTGAAGGGACATGTTGAAAAGAAAGCAGCAGTAAGTAGGGAGAAAACAGCGCTGAAAACAGCGGCTGAAATGTCAGAAAAGGCACAGCAGGAAGGGAAAGCTAATGAGAAGCTTAGATTAATGTTACATTCAGTTAATCAACCAGGAGAGCCGAGCAAACCCCTAAAGACAGGTAAAGCCAAAGTTTCAGCTTGGTCTCCAAATAACCCATTCGGTAAAAAGGACAAAGCTGTTAAAATATACCCCAGCCTGTTAACAGAGGGAGACTCTCCCCCTGACTATAGCTCTGATGATGAGCTGTTTTTGCTCACACAGCGAGCACCTGCCCTTAAGGGAGGCGCAGGAGGAGGGGAACAGGGTCCAACACCACTGCTAGATAGCAAGGGGGAGGGATCAGGGGACTCTGACAAAGAGGAAGAAAAAAAAAAAAAAAAGGGAATCCGTTAGACTCAAAGAAAGGAAACATAAGCAAGAGCAGAATAGACATGACAGAGCAGGCTCTAGTAGCACCATGGCCCCTTTAAGAATATTCCCAGGGACAAATAGCAATGGAGAGCCTTTAACTGCGTACCGCCCATGGACTAAAATGGAACTAAAACAACTGACCGACGACACCCCAAATCCTGAAAAAGACGTGACCCAGACCATAACATACTTAAAGAGACTGTCTGGATGTTTCCAGCCCTGTCAGACTGACTGGTTCTGTTTTTGTATGGCTCGTTGGCCTAAACTAGAAGACCGGTGGAAAGCACTCCACGAGCATAACGACCCAAGAGCAAAAGAACAGAACCCAGACCAGGGCAAGGCCATGTTAGATGGAATAGTAGAGGAGTTAAAAAAGGGTTACAAGACTAACCCAGATTGGGGCAAACTGTCAGGACTGCACAAGAGAAAGGAGGAACAGGTAGAAGATTTTGTGACTCGATTGGAAAACACATTTAAAAAGTATTCAGGTTTGACCCCAGAGCAGTTCGCCCCGCTCCTTCCACGCGCGTTCGTTGACGGACTAGAAAGACACTCTAAGGAAGTGATAAAACAAGATCTAGCGTGGGAGGTGAAAGGGCTAAAAGATGTGTTAGCCATCGCAAAACATTTAGAGAGAAACCAAAGAAATGATGACTCTTCTGATAGTTCTGACTCAGAGTCTGACACCGATTGTAAAAACAAAAATAAAGTCAGACACAAAAATAAGGGAAAGAAAGACAAACGCAAACAACATTCTGGTGCTGTAAAACAAATGCTTGTGCAACAGCCTCAGCAGACTGCCCCTGTCTCACCCACCTCTCTCCAACAGACACAGTTCACGCCTCTTCCTTTATCTCCAGCTCCCATACAGTGGCCAGTTTATCACCCCTATCCAGCAGCCCAAGGAACCAACCCCTTTCACAGTCGAGCGCCACCCCAAGGTCAACAGGTAAGACCAGATCAATGTCTGTACTGTGGCCAAAGTGGACATTGGGCCAAAGACTGTAGATTGAAGGCCAGCCAACAAGGGCGTGATAGAGGAGGAGCCCCAGGTTTAAACAAACCCGCCTACAGAAGTAACTGGGCTCCTCCTAGAGGAGGGGGCGGTGGCAGAGGCATGAATAGGCAGCAAATGGGTCCCCCTGGTGGACCATTCCTGCACCCACAATAGGCCAGCGAGGCTCCACACCTAGGCTCACAGGGAAGTAAGCCACCCACACTTACACAAACACCAATTTCCCTTTTATTAGTTCCTCTTTCTGTTTCTCCAGATCCGAAGGCAGTGATGGAAATAAACAGGACCTCAACTGAGATGCTAGTTGACACTGGGGCTACTGTTTCTACCCTAACTCCCTCTGATGCAGCTGCTGCTAAGGTTGTACCCACCACAGAAACCCTAAGTACCATAGGAGTGGCTGGAATTACGCAACAAAATTATGTCTCAAAACCTGCTGCAGTGTCCTTTCAGGGCCAAACTCTGGAGCACTTTTTTTCTACTTATGGGCGACAACTCACCAGTAAGTTTAATGGGAAGAGATTTATTAGGTAAGTTAAAAGCCACTTTGGTATGCCATGCTAATTTTGTTGAATTACAGCTCCCTCCAACTTCCCAGATGTCCTTGACAGTTAGCCAGCCTGGACTTTTCTACAGCCTAATGTATAATGACTTTCAGTCAGATATTATTATAGGAAGCATGGTGCCTTTTACCTTTGATCTATTGCAGGAGTTTCTCTCAGACAGCCCAGACCTCCCTGATGTTTCCTCAGCTTGTATCCCTCCATACCGCATGCACTGGACTTTGCACGTTGACCCTACAGGACGAGACCTTGAGTATTTCCATCACTTTTCTCCCTTTTTAGGACAGGCCTGTAGTGCGTTTGCGTGCACCATTTTGCTGTGTAAGCAGGGGGGTGCCCTATTGACACATCAATTGGGCCCAGTAGCCTCCAGCTTGTTCCAGCAACCTGACTCCGCCCCACACCTGACTCTCTACACCTGTGAAGGTTACGAGCCTAAAGACTTAGGTCCCATAGCAAAGACCTTACAGACTCTGACTCCAACCATCTCACATTTGTACCAAGGAATGGTGTACTCCCACTATGAGGGCGTGGCATGGACAGTGACAGTAGATGACTCATGGTTAGCTGATGACGAAGATCCTGTATGCACCATTTCACCTTTTAAGACCACTGACATGTCTCACTCTCTTTCTCTGTTCTCAGTTTCTGTTCCTCCTCAGTCCCCTGCCACAGCGGGAGTCCCAGACACATTGTGGTCTCAGTACTCTAATGAGTGTGGCCTAATGTTGTCTCACCCTCCTGTGTCAATTCCTGTAAAACTAGGTCCTGCTCCCAGAAAACAACAGTACCCCCTCTCACAGGCCTCTCTGGAAGGCATTAAGCCTGTCATCACTACCCTTTTAAACCAAGGAATTTTGGTGCTGTGTCAGAGCCCCTGTAAAACCCCTATTTTACCTGTTAAGAAACCTAACTCCCCTGATTGGCGGTTTGTTCAAGATCTCCGCCTGATCAATGACTATGTGGCTCCCATGACTCCTGTAGTACCCAGCCCCACCACCATCCTAACCTCTATTCCTCCCTCTACTCAGTGGTACTCTGTTGTTGACCTCTGTTCTGCTTTTTTCAGCATCCCTGTCTCCCCAGAGTCCCAGTACCTGTTTGCTTTCACCTACGGTGGGCATCAGTACACGTGGACTCGCCTCCCACAAGGTTTTATTCACAGCCCCACTCTTTTTGCCCGAGCCCTTCTTACAGATCTAGCTGACGTTCAACTCCCTGGAGGCAGTGCCTTGATCCAGTACGTGGACGACCTGTTGGTAGCCAGCCCCACCAAAGAGGCATGCGAAACGGACACAAGAGCTCTGTTGTTGTCATTGGCTGAGAAGGGACACAAGGCCAGCGCCACGAAAGCCCAGCTGGTGCTACAAGAAGTGACCTACCTGGGCCATGTTCTCAAAGGTAACACCCGCCATATCAGTAGTAAACGTGTTTCTGCTGTTTTGAACATTCCAAAACCCCACACCAAGAAGCAGCTGAAGTCGTTCCTAGGCATCCTCGGGTACTCCAGACCATGGATCATGGATTTTGCCCCTCGAGCCAGGCCCCTTCAAGACATGCTCCTGCAGGCAGCTCCTGAGCACCTCCAATGGACGGAGGATGCAGAGACAGCGTTCACTGACTTAAAACAAGCACTTTCACAGGCCCCGGCGCTGGGTCTCCCTGATTACAGCAAACCTTTCCAGTTGTACGTTCACGAACGCAATGGGTTTGCCTCTGGTGTTCTCACTCAACAACATGGCTCTAACAAACGCCCAGTAGGTTACTATTCCACTCGCCTTGACAACACTGAGCTGGGTTTGCCCCCGTGTCTCCGAGCTGTGGCGGCTGCTGCTTTCATGGTAAGAACCGTGTCTGATCTGGTGCTGGACTCTCAATGTGAACTTTATGTTCCTCATGCAGTGAGTGCTCTGCTTACCAGAGCCAGCACACAACACCTTTCCGCAGCCAGACAGAGTCATTATGAATTGTTGCTGCTGTCTATGCCTAATCTTACTATTCACAGATCTCCAACTCTCGATCCCTCTTCTCTCCTTCCTACTGTTACTGACGGTGAGCCCCATGACTGCCAGGCGACGGTAACAATGACCTACACCATTCGTGAAGATCTTTTTGACACCCCTTTGTCTAACCCTGACCTTACCCTGTTCACTGACGGCAGCTCTTCTAGAAACCTGCAGGGCACCCTTGATTCAGGTTGGGCTGTAGTTTCTCCCACTGACACCCTTCTTTCAGGTAAACTTCCAGACCACTTCTCTGCTCAACAGGCGGAGCTAGTGGCTCTCACTCAGGTATGTACCTATGCAAAGAATAAATCTGTTAACATCTACACTGACTCTCGGTATGCTCTAGGTGTCTGCCTTGATTTTGGTGGAATCTGGAGACATCGCGATTTCTTAACATCTGCAGGCACCCCTATTAAAAATGCTTCCCTAGTAGAGGCTCTCCTAAAAGCTCTCCTTCTTCCTTCTACAGTTGCTATTCTCAAATGTGACGCCCATACATCTTCCAAAGACCCTGTGAGCCTCGGTAACGCAAGAGCTGATACTGCAGCAAAAGCCGCTGCTGTGTCAGGAGCCCTCGCTCCTGTGTTGGCGACCTCAACACTGGTTTCTCCCAGCCCAGATCCCTCCGTCCATGACGTAGCTGCCTTACAGTTAGCTGCCGAACCCTTGGAACGATCTCACTGGCAGACAAACTGTGTTCTTGTAAATAATGTATATTACTCTGTCGATGGGCGCCCGTGTTGCCCTCAGTCGCTCCTCCCCTACCTCTTACAGACTGTTCACGGTGTGGCTCACGTGAACAAAGGGGGGATGGAAGCCATAATTAGACGTGTATGGTATGCAAATAATGTATCCCAGGCATGTGCTGATTTTGTACAAAGATGTGCCATTTGCCAACAACACAACGTTGGAAAGACAACAAAAGTGAAACAAGGTGCTCATCCTGCTCCACCAGGACCATTTTCAAATTTACAGATTGATTTTATCCAAATGCCAAAACACGGATGGTTTCAATACGTCCTGGTCATGGTGGACACATTCTCAGGATGGCCCGAAGCTTTTCCTACTGCAAAAGCAGACACAACAGCAGTATCAAAAGCCTTACTCAAAGAGTTCATTCCAAGGTTTGGCATCCCAGTATCCATTAATAGTGACAGAGGGACTCACTTTACTGGACAAATAGTGCAAGATGTTGTTACAGCACTAGGAATCAAACACCACCTGCACACACCTTACCACCCACAAAGTGCAGGGAAAGTTGAAAGGTTGAACCAGACTCTGAAACTTAAACTAGCTAAAATATGTGCACAGACACAACTTAGCTGGCCGGAGGCTCTTCCTCTGGCTCTGATGAGTATCAGAGCTACTACTAGCAGACGTAATCATTTATCTCCATATGAGGTGATTACAGGACGTGCCATGAGCACCCCAGGATCTCTGGGCAATATGATAGTGCCTCAAGAAATGGCCCTGAGACATGATAGTGTACTAAACTATTGCAAAGCGTTGCACTATGTCTTCTCATCCATTCACAAACAGGTTCGTGAAGGACAACCACAACCCCTGAACGAGCCAGGACATTCACTGCAACCAGGTGACTACGTGGCTATAAAGATCCACCAAAGGAAGACTGCACTGCAGCCCCGGTGGACCAAACCTTGTCAGGTTTTACTCGTCACAAACACCGCAGTAAAGGTCGAAGGTCGACCCACATGGATCCACGCATCCCACTGTAAGAAGGTAACACCACCTGCTGCAACGGCTGACAAGACAGCATTAGAGCGTTGAGGAATTAGTCGACAGGAGTGTACGACGTGCTCTGCTCCTACAGCAGGCAACATGGCTCCAACTCCAACCCTCCTGCCATTGACTGAGAGGCAGCCACGCGGTCAGAAGAGAGACAGGCCCAGACCATGGCATCCTTTTAGAAATCATAAAGGCCTGTGTGGCCTCCGAGGCACGACATGCATCCTCCTAATTTTTGCTAGCATTGTGCTAGCACCTTGGTTATGGTATCAGCTGAAAGAAGCTAAAACTAAATCTGTAACCACTCCCTCAGTGAAGAAATGGCTGAAAACTCAGTCATGGCTGCGATTCTCATTCTCTGTGGTTGTTGCTGTATCCCATGTATTAGAGCTCTTATGACTCGCTTGATTGACCGTGCTATTTCACCCCCACATCCTGAAGATGCTGTGCAAAATTTCTCGCTGCTAGCGGTTAAAGGTGATGGCACTGATGATGAAAATGAAGGCTACCCCGATACCAGTTTCTTCTCCTTTGATGAGTGATGTGTGAAGGATGTTTTATGTTTTATTTTGTTTTATTGTAGTTTGTTCTAAAGAACAAAAGGGGGGAATGTGGAATCTTATATTCTTTATACTTTTATGTTTTCTTATTAACTGATCCAATGCATTAGACATAACCTCACATATACATGCAACATGACCTTATATGACCACTGCAGCACACGAACATTACCCGATACTCACCTCACCTCAGATTTTCTTATCTTACACACACAGATTCAACAACAGCTCCTCTATAAGGAGTACTTCTTCAGTCACTCAAGGACAAGTTCCACATATTGGTACCACAGGCCACAAGGTGCTGGCATAGATAAAACTACATCCTTTTCTCTGTTCCTACTCTGTGAACTTAGAACGCACTATATGTTCAAGTATATAAAGATTGTACGCCCCAAGAGCGGGCAGAGAACTTACTTTGTGTATCCTGTATGCATCGTTGAACTTCTCTCCTTGCTGCAAGTAATAAACTGTGTGACTTAGCAACTCAACAGTTTTTGGTTTACTCCTTTTTGTTCACTCTCGTGCCGTGGTCCGGAGGGTTTTCTCTTTCTGCTGATTTCTTGCAGGCTCAGTTCTACCACAATTACATAACTTAATATAGACCTAACCTAATTAAATAGATCCAACAGAATAAACATGATCTGGAAAAGGTTTCTGGTCGGAACATACTTGTACAAAATGGAAAGTATAATAATTGTTACTTTCAAAAGCAACTCATGACACTCAAGTTGATTCACAATAAAGGGTTTATTTGGCTACATTAAATAGGCAGATTTTCCCCTTCTTCACTTATTGTTATAAATTATTGTGCATGCTCAAGCAGCTGTCACTCAGTGTCCTGTTTGTCTGAATAGCATTAGCATTTTCTTTTTTTTTTGCATATCACCACTGTACTTATATCATATGTTTACATTATGAGGCCAAACACATGACAAACATTAACACATGTTAAATCCCAAGGAAAACAAACTATAGAAGTAGAACAACAATAGAAAAAAACAATGAATCCACTGCTTAAAGAATAGAAAATTATGACTCATCAAATGCATAAAAGTAAGATAGAAGACCTTTATATTTTCTTGTCGGTCCAAAGGATCTGGAGAGGTGTTGGGCCTCAACTATGAGGTGCAGCCACTGATGTTACCAAAGGCAGGGTTTTATGTACAGAAATAGAATACAGGTGATTTTAAAGTCATGGTATCTTTGCTATAAGATAGGGAACAGGGCTGTCTAAGAGTGACACACTTCTGAATATTATTGTTTACCTTTGTTAATATTTACAGATCTTCACAATTTGCATGATTTAAATGGTAAATGGGCTTGAGCTTATATAGCGCATTTCTAGTCTTCCGACTACTCAAAGCGCTTTTACACCACATGTCACACCCACCCATTCACACCCTTTCACACACTCATGGTAGTGGTCGCTATGTAGTATCATCCATCACAAGTAACTAATGCCATTCATACACCGCCACCGAAGCAGTGGGAGCAATTCAGGGTTAAGTGTTGTTGGGGTTGTATCAAGTCAACTTTGGTTATATTCTTTAATAATTATATTTAATTATTAATAATATAAATAAAATATCATTAAACTATGTTTAATCTCATTTTGGGGCACCAACCTGTACTCAGGTAAATATAACCAAAATATCACTCAAATCAGTCTCAAATTAGTTATTTAATTACTAATATTATTAATAATTAATAACTATGTTTAATAAATTGAAGGCGTGAAATCCGTACACAAAGCCTTCTCACCCAGCTTATATCACAATGCAAATACAACCAGTAATCACAAACAACTGCTCTCTTAAAATTATAACAGAATTTATTTAAACAAAGCAACATCAATCCAAAATCAATGAACTTAATTAAACAAATAACTATTATAAACTAATCTAAGCAACAAACATTATCAAGCAAGGCTTGTGAAAGGGGTGTGAATGTGTGTGTGTGTGTGTGTGTGTGTGTGTGTGTGTCTGTGTCTGTGGATGAAAGAGAGAGAGAAGGGGGGAAGAGGGGGGAGATTGCTTCGTCCCACGTGGTCGCCCTTCCGATGGCGCACACCTAACACCTAATGTGGCCTTAATGTCTAAAAGAGACCGAGTTTAGCCCTACACGATCTGTGTCTCTGAGGCGTCTGGATGGCCGCGAGTGTATAGATCTGTGTGTGTGTGTGTGTGTGTGTGTTAGTCAAAGGGGAAGAAAATAGGATAGAAGAGGAGCGTAGAGGAGGAGAGAAATGCGTGCCTGAAGAGGTCGGATCACAGTCCGAATCCCGAATTTAAACAGATAAAACTCAGGACGCGACGGTCCAACAAAGAGAAAAATTACAGTTTCTGCTTCAATCAAACAATTGTTAAAAACACTCTCTAAAGCTAATTCTGCCCAGACCTAATTAAGCCTCACTTGTGAATCGCTTTGCCCATGATTGGTGAAGGGAAAAGGAGTCCGGCGATAAAACAGATCTTCTGTCCGTCCTGGTGCAGAGGCGTCTGATGGTGACGAGGGTCCCTTACAGCAAGAGCGGCTTCGTTGTGTTCTCCGTCGAGTGGAAAGATGTCCGTTGATGTCCTTTCGTTGCAGGACGGAATAAGACCGTTATCTTTCTGATAATCTGTTATAGTCTGACGCTCTCTGAGAAACTGAGATGCGTTCACTGGACAATCCGAGCTCGGGATTTAGAACACTGCCGGCCGCGGATTACCTGCGCGCCAAAACTTAAAACAAAGGAAGATTGTTGCAGGAAACAGGAGGTGAGCTTGTGTCTCCGAACACTTGAATTCAGCGCGTGGAAAGAGAGAGAACAATGGAAGTCTTGGAGCTTTGTAGCCTGGCCTGCTCCATGGGGGGTCTACCTCAGTTCCCCTTCAATGAGGAGAGAGAGGTTCCGGTCCCCCCTTACTTCACGCGTAGGTGTGAAATACTGCAGGGGATTCTGGGATTAAGAGTCCTTTTAGGCCTCTTTGTGATCTCAGTGAATAACTCAAATGAGGTGCAGGCCCAAGTCCATTGTTTGACTGTCCTAAGCCTGCGTGGCCCAACATCCCCCCTTTGTCCTGAAGAATGGAATTGCGGGTCACGGTCTTTAGGGCAAATAGGGCCAACAGTCCATGTTAGGAGACAAGTGTTCAAATATTATTGAGCAAAAATCCATACATTTTGAGAGGCATTCGGTCTGGGCAGACACTGAGGCAAAGTCTGGGCAGACTGTCTAACTATGTCTAAAGCTAGGCATAAAACATAATCAGGCATTAGCAAAGCTTTGCTACTCAAGGTGCATTCTTTAACAAAACAAATGAAACAAACAGACAAGAGGAGGAGAGAAAGAGAAGAGTATCAGGTGTAGATTTGTGGGCTAACTCCTAGCCTGGGCAGGAGTAAGCCTGTGGGAAGGTGTTTGTGGCATGTAGGTGTGTAAATGTACATTATGTGTCTCCCTACCAATGTCAAAACACAAAACAGGGACTAGGAAACATTCATGTCGGTAGAGTGACATTGTTGTGTTTCCAGAATGGAGGGTACACCCCCACTCCTATGTGGAGTCAGAATTGGGTTCTCTGTAAGCGAGGGAGACCCCCTGACCTACCACCTCTTTCATGTGCTCCAACTCCCTCGCAGAACTGTCAGAACTTGCTTCCTTAGGGAGCTCGTAGGAACTCCGGTTATACCTACCCTTCTGTCTCAGGCCATCCCGAGAGTTCCGTTCGGATCTGGTAGTTCTCAGTTCTCCAGGCTGGAACCTACTCTGTGGTTGAGTCCCACCTTCACCCCCCTGGCTCTGTTCTCTATTCTGCCGGTGATGTGGTCTCTTATGCTTATTCCTAGCATGAGGCAACTTGTTGCCCTCACGTGTCACGTGACGTAAGCGTGTCTGCCAAACCGCCTCTGCGAATCTCTTGATCTCTTTCATACTAAGCTGATGTGTATGACTATGCATGGTGACATCTGACCGCACGCAGCCATGCAGATTGTGCATGAAGATGGACTTGAAAGTTTGGTTCTCTTCCAAACCTGGAGCCTTGCGTCCCTGGAAATATGCAGATCTTAGGTGCCAGTAATAATCTTTGGGGGCCTCGTGCTTCTGGTGCAAGACACTGAAAGCACTAAGAAGGGCAGATACAGGGTCAATATAGGTGGAGTATTCCTGGCGCAAAGCATTGCAGAGCGCAGAGTACTGGTATCTGATCTCAGGCTGAAGGGTAGTCGTGAAGTTACGGACACTCTTGGAAGTTGTCTTCCAGATCAGCCTGAGTTTTTCTCTTGTGGATGCACCAGGTACATCACTGAGACACAGGTTAATCGCTCCGAGGTAATCATCGACGCAGCGGTCTGAGTTATCTGGGTCAAACCGCTTTACATCCTGTGCCATAGATTTAATGAGCCTTATGCGCATTCTTTGATCTCTGGGTAAAAGGGAGCCGGCCGAGTCATCTGAGGTTTGGATATTCCTCAGCTGTGAATCATGCGATGGGAACCTACAGGTAGCAGGAGGGAGCCTGGTGTTATCTCTGCCTTTGGGGGCTGAGAAGTCACCCCCCTTCCTATGTGGTGATTCAGACCTGTGAAGGTGTGAAAGGGTGTGACAGCTGTCAGGGAACTGGGGCGTTTCCCCAAGGAGCGGGGCTCCACAGTCAAAATCAGGGAAAACTAGACTCACTCCTCAGTCCTTGGGTTATCCTGGCTGCTCGGTTCTTTACTGAGCTTTTTCAGCAGGGTTGTTTGATCTCTTGAGGGGCTTGGTCCAGGATCGGAGTCATATCCTGACGATGTGTCTTGCTCCATGCTTACCTGTACTCCCTGAATTAATTCAAACATGTCCAACACTTTCTGCTTGGCAGTTTGTAAGTGCTGACTAACAGATTTGTTTCCTTTCTGCAAGGATCGGACCTTTGGTGGGAGTGTCCCCATGAAAGCACGGACACTCCTAGCCGTAGTTTTCCAGATCCGTTTCAGTTTTTCATGTGAGGACGCATGAGGCAGGTCAAGGAGACAATGGTCGACTTCTCTAAGGTAGTCGTTAATACTTGAATCTGGGCTATCTGGGTCAAAGCGCTTCAGATCTTTGGCCTGAGGTTCTATCTGCCTGGTTCGCAGACCCTGACCTGAAGGCTGGTGAGGGTCATCTGAGTCATCTGACGAATCGTAAGCCCTGTGGTTGTCACGGTAGTACGGTTGCAACCGTGGCGGGGTTTGTGTTCGGCTCAGATGTGGCCATCTATCATGGGACAGGTAATATTCGGTGCCCGATTGGGCCTGTGCTTCCTCCCTGTCTCTAGGGGGCGTGAAGTCCCTCTTCCTGTGGGGTGATGGTTCTCTTGGCTCAAAGCGTATTGCAGAACGCGGGGGCCATGGGGCGTTTCCCCATGACGGTGCTTCATGGCCTGGGGAGGCGTGGCGCCCTTCATCTTTACTCACCCAGCTCTTTACCGGGTAGTCTGAGGACGTGTGCGCTTTTGTGCCTGGGTCGACCCAGGCACAAAAGCACAGTGGCCAACAATGTCTTGCCCAAGGACACGTTGGACATGTTGCCCAGCTGGGGATCAAACCCTCGACCTTCCGGTTGAGAGGCGACGACTCTACCAACTGAGCCACAGCCACCCCTTATTTAAAATAACATGAGTCTCCTGTTTCCATGTTAAGTGGCAAATTGTGTGGCAAATGTGTCCATATCAAGAGATTTTGCCCTCCTAGACTCAATACTTAGTATTCCTAAGCTGCTCAAGCGGCTGTCTGTCATAGTTGTTCTTGTGCGTGTTTTGATCAGTTTAAGTGCAGAGAAACTTCTTTCACAGGAGGCACTACTAACTGGAGTAACTAATGCAATTTTGGTAAGCCTAAATAGTTCATGAAAAACATCCCTGTAAGGCTCCAGGAGAACAACAAACTCCAGTAGTGTTGATGGCTTTGCCATTCCATTCTTCTCTTTCCTTTCCAAGAGCCTCTTGACCTGATGAAGCTCATGCTCCAGGTCTTCTAAGTCAGTATCATACACTTCAGCAAAGGCAAATAAATCTGTCTTTTGTAAGAATGTAGAACTTCTGGGGTGCAGAGACTGGATTCCTTTCATTACTGTACAGTTCTGCTTAGAAAATTGCCTCTGTAGCTAGTCTAATATGGGGTAAAATATTCTTTGCCAGAAATGATTCACATCAACATTTGCATTTTCTCGTTCACCAACAGTGGATGTAATGATAGATCCTAGTAATCTAGAGCTTGACTGTGATTGTCTTTTCTGTACACACTCCATGCTTATATTGCAGTCTTTAGCAGTGTTCTCCACCTGATTCCAAAGCTGTTCAAAAGTGGTCTCATCATTTCTGTAGAACTGAAATGAATCAAAAAGAGCACCGACAAGTTCAACTGCTCTTGCCAGATCAAGAGATGGTGACTGCAGCATGTCTGACAAAAACTTTGTGTCCGTAAGTAGTTTACGTAGTGTTACCAAAAGTAACACAAGGTCATATCAATTTGGGCAAGCAAACCCCGGGCTTCAATTGCCCTGTCTCCACTGCACTCCTCCGTTATCTCTTGCAGGACCCTGATGACTGCAGGCAGTCTATCCAGCAAATTACGGCAAGCAGACTGCCTACAAGCCCACCTAGTGTCACTTAAGAGCTTCAGTTCCCTCGGCTGACCCTCGTACATGTCCCTCTGGACCTCCAACCACTTCTGGTGTACATATGGGCCCGATATACACACATACAGTTGCTGAAGAACAGAGAAAAAGCTATGTGCCTCTGGTACAGACTTGGCTGTGTCAACCAGGACAAGATTTAAGCAATGTGCATTACAATGCACATAGAAGGCATACTTTGCTTCTTCTTTAATGTGAGTAGAGACGCCAGAGTGCTTGCCACTCATGACTGAAGCGCCATCGTAATCCTGACCTACCAAATTACTTCTGTAATACATCTGTAAATTACTTCCAGCCAGGATGTAAACGAACCTACTCATCATTTTAACCACACCCTGGATCTTGTTTTAGCTTATGGCATTGAAATCCAAAACCTTACAGTTTTCCTAGAAAATCCTCTTCTATCAGACCATTTCCTTATTACTTTCGACTTTGTCCTACCAGAATTATCTCTGCTTAATAAAAATGTGTCCTCTAGAAGTTTATCTGATAGTGCTGTAGCTAGATTTAAGGAAGCTATTTCAGCTGCTTTTGATTCAGTACTGTGTTTCAACCCAGTTGGAAACTCTTTTGATAGCTTTAGTCCCTCTCAGCTAGATTAGTTTGTTGATAGTGCAGTGGATTCACTGAGAGTTACTCTTGATTCGATTGCTCCCCTAAAACAGAAGGTTATCAAACGGCAGAGACTAGCTCCATGGTTCAACTCAGAAACCCGTACTCTAAAATAATTGTCGCGAAATTTTGAAAGAATATGGCGCTCGACCAAAACGGTAGAATCTTGTTTATTCTGGCATAATAAATATATGAAGGCTCTACGTCATGCTCGAGCTGCCTACTACTCCTCTCTTATTGGGGAAAACAAAAGCAATCTTAGATACCTTTTCAGCACTGTAGCCAGGCTGACAGAGAGTCATAGCTCCATTGAGCCTTGTATTCCTTTAGGCCTCAGCAGTAATGATTTCCTGAGCTTTTTCAACAACAAAATTGTTGGGCCACGCAGGCTTAGGACAGTCAAACCATGGACTTGGGCCTGCACCTCTGTGCCTTTGAGTTATTTACTTAGATCACAAAGAGGCCTAAAAGGAATCTTTATCCCAGAATTAACTGCGGTACTTCACACCTACGTGTGACGTAAAGGGGGGACCGGAACCTGAGGGAGACCCCACAGGAAGGCGGCCAGGTGACAAAACTCTGAGACTCCCCTCTTTCAATCTCTTTCCACGTGCTGACTTGAAGTGCTCGGAGACCCAAGCTCACCTCTTGTTTCCTGCAACAACCTTCCTTTGTTTTAAGTTTTGGCGCGCAGGTAATCCGCGGCCGACAGTGTTCCAAATTCCGAGCTCGGATTGTCCAGTGAACGCATCTCAGTTTCTCGGAGAGCGTTAGGCTATAACAGATTATCAGAAAGATAACGGTCTTATTCCGTCCTGCAACGAAAGGACATCAACGGACATCTTTCCCCTCGACGGAGAACCAACGAAGCCGCTCTTGCCGTAAGGGACCCTCGCCGCCATCAGACGCCTCTGCACCAGGACGGACAGAAGATCTGTTTTATCGCCGGACTCCTTTTTCCTTCACCAATCATGGGCAAAGCGATTCACAAGTGAGGCTTAATTAGGTCTGGGCAGAATTAGCTTTAGAGAGTGTTTTTAACAATTGTTTGATTGATGCAGAAACTGTAATTTTCTCTTTGTTGGACCGCTGCGTCCTGAGTTTTACCTGTTTAAAACTCTTGTTGTTCCCGTTTCAGACCACTGCGTCCTATATGTGTTTAGCGTAACAGCGTTATAACCGGGTATTATTCTTCTGATCAGAAAGGCCAATGTAAGCCGTATTAACTTGAATTCGGCCATTGGTTTGTTTCTGTGAATGAAGGGAATTACTCCTCTACGCTCCTCTACGCTCCTCTTTTCTTCCCATTTTCTCCCCCTGTTACTAACAGACACACACACATATTCCCGGGTAGACG